>NW_015506402.1:382669-415279 GCF_001515645.1 Sinocyclocheilus grahami
AGAGCTGACTCTGCGTGCTTGCTCTCAAGCAGACAACAAAAAAGCTGTGTGTATCCCCACCTGTAAAGTAACGCGGGCAGGGAAGAACACACAGCCTGAACGCTGCCTGCCCTCGCCTTAGTGTCTGGTTTTGTCTTGCTTTAGATTTCGTGACAGACAACAATAAATAAGACTCACAAACAGATATCAGACTGACACACACACAGAGCGCTTGCTGAATGACAAAAGCTGACGCTGGTCTCACCGCACGTGCTTTTATAGCTTCCTGGTCATTACGTCACCCGCCGTGACGTCTCGCCCATCTATTGGTCTGATTTCACACGAGGTTCAGAGCCCGTCACGCTGAAGGGCGTTCCCCTAGCGTTTCCGACGCAGCTCGAGTTCCTGAAGAGGAACTATGGTATATCAAAAAAAAAATTTTTTAATTTTTTCTTCAGTAAATCAGAAATTAGTCAGTTCTGATTGATTCATTCACAAATTGAACATATCAGGGGCCAGATTCATTAAAATAATAATAATAATGAAAATAAGAAGTTAAGTTCCTTAGTGCAATTGATAGTTTTCATGTGATGTCACACCCTTACAGGAACGCCCACATGGAGAGCAAAACAAGGCTTTCCTCCACTGACAGCCAGTTATTATTATGAGGTTTGCATTAAGTAGTATGTAGTAAGACAGTGATATTTAAAGGCAAGTTCAGTATACACCTTATTGATAATGCATACTTTGTACAGGCAAGCAGATATACAGGCAACCCAGAATATAACGAAATGCGCAAAGTTTAATATTAAATGTTTTCCCATAAAAAAACATTATAAAGAAGACGCTTAACCATTTAGTGCATTGCGTTCATGTTCTGGGCTCATTTGCTTGATCAACAATAAGGTGTGTACTGAATTTGATCTTTTAATATCACTGTTTTAAAGGCACTTTAAAGTGTTTTCACATTAAACATTTTAGAATGTACTGCTGTTTTTAGTGATTGTGAAATATTGCGGCGGGTGCTTTATATGGATTGGTAATGGCCAAACCTTGCATTTTGTTCACATATTTTTGTTTTATTCGTTTGAGAGGTGATCTAAATATTTGTGGATTGGAACAAATAGAAAATTGACAGGCTTGTGCTGCAGTTCTATGGATGTTTTGCACTCCAGGTCTTCAAGCCAGTCACATGATTGAAAACTGAATTGTTGAAAAGTTGAATAAATTATCTCTCTCTTTTTTTTGTCATTAGAACATTCTTAAGAAAAAAGATATGAACATTAAAAAAATATGTTTTTGGGAATACAACATATTCTTAAGTTAGGAAATAAGAAGAAAATGGCAAGAAGAATTTAATTCTTAACAATATTTTATGAATCCGGCCCCAGGTTCTCGAACTTACTTGAAATGGTTAACAGCTCATTTGAGGGCAAGATCAGTTTCTAAATTACATTTCTTAAAGTGTTCTTTTTGAGACGTGAAAGCTCCAGTCTCTTTTATTGCAATGGAAAAAAGCAACCTGCACATTAATTTAGAATTTCTTTTCATGCTTAGGAACATCAGAGTAAATAAAGGAAGACTTTTTAAAATTTATTTTACATTTCTTGAAGCACCCCGTAGGATACAAAAACCAGTGGTTTAAGTCATAGTAAACAGTTGTCTTTTGTGCAACTATTGTGTCCTCCGACTTACGAATGTCTCATGGTACAGAGCAGGCAAATTACTCCAGGGTCATGAATGAAGAAGACACCGGTATTAAACCGTACACTTGCCTCCTTAAACCTGGCAGGGCCAGCGGTTGCTGTTTATGTAAATGTTTTCCTCGTATAAAGGAGGCCATCCGTCCTGAAGGAGACATCAGAGAACGGCTCCCTCCTTTCCATTTGCTCTCCTTAATGCAATACGTGCTAGGCATCAGTATTCGGTTTTTGGCATGTACAGCTTGCTCTCGTGATCCGCCGTAATAGAGGGGGTTTGTGGCACTGCTAAGCACGCTGGATGCAGCAGTTTTCATAAATAAGCTGCATGCTGTTTAAAGAGCAGCTCTAGGTTGCTTTGCCTCTCATTACGGCTCACGTTTTAAATGGGGTTTAGGATGAAATTCTGTCTGCTTAACCCCAACGAAATTACGAACACTTTACTAGAAAGACGTCAGGGAGATAAAACGGTCCTTGGGAAATGGCAAGCAATTAAAAGTATATTAGCTGTCAAGGCCAAAAATAATTAAAGCTCTCAGACCATTGTGTTTTAGAAAATAGCTGCAGGCAGCAATCATAAGAGGTGCAGACTGAGTCAAAAGTCACCGCATACATGAAATGTTCAGTCGCGGCCCAGCTACAGTACAGCCAAAAATAAGCAGCCATCAAAGCTTCCCTTTTTGATTTGGCGCTTCTCATTTTCTGCGTAATGCCATTTTTTCCACTGTACTTCACACAAGCGTATCACAATTCAGCATTTAGAAATGAGATTGGATCTGCGTATTTAATCACACCAATGCAATTAGTTGGTAGGAACAGAGCGAATGGAATTGGAACCAGTCAAAACGCTCCCCCCGTTGCTGGATATGGATCCGGGTGTGCAGAGACCCCCAGAAAACATCATATCGCAGGCAGCAGGACTTCCATCCAAAGGACAAAAACTGATATTGTAGTGAAATTAAAGGATCTTTCCTGGGTATTGCGTGGTCCAATAAACATGACCTCAGAGATGAAGGTTTAAACGTGCATTGGATGTGCTGCAGTAGTACACAGGTTTAAACTCACATGCGTTCACACGGTGGCCTTGTGTCAGCCGGTGACTGTGGTCCATCACACTTCTAGACAAATCTCTGCGTGCTCGATGTGCTCAAAGGCAGTTCTTTCCACTTTAACAGGATTTGCACAGATGAGACGAGTGCTCACCAAGCACCACAGAAACATTATATGCCCCCTCCGGGATACCGGATAGATGCAACTTTTATCTCTTTTCTAATCATATCCTCACTGTTGTTTGTTTGTCATTGCCGTGTAGTGTCATTGATGGTGGTCAATGTTAAATGAGAAAATGAGATTTTATAGCTCTCATATCTCTTAAAGATACTGTCATTGATATTCACATTAATGTCACATTTAAAGTAGATTTGATGTACAGTTTTATAAGGAAATATGCAGCACCTGATGGATAAACATGCATTTATTTGTTCATTAAGAGAAGGCGAGAAGCTTCTGATAAGAAGCAAATCACTTTGAAGTCGAGTTTAAACGGAAATAGTGACAGATTTTTCTTTTGTTTTGTGACATCTGAGTGTGACGGATTATCGAAAAAGAAAAAAATGTATGATGGTGATGTGGTTGAATCCATGGATTGTTGATTGAATGAAGGCAGATCTGAAAATTTGATTGTAAGAAAGGGGTGGGGATTAAGCAAATTAAATGTTTGGAGCAATCTAGTAAACGTCACCAGAGAAGTAATTTCACTAGAATATCGAGTTATGACATTTTAATAAAAAATAAGCTAAAAAAAAAAAAGTATGCTTGTGCATGGATGAATCATTAACAGAAAGGTCAATAACACCAATTTGGGGTCAATTTATTATAGCCATATAGCCATCGTGCAGCTTTTTTTAGTACCGTTACTGTCAAATTTTATTTTAGTACTATTGAAACAAAATCATGACGAATTTATGTTTTTATAGTATATTTCTGGTCAGTGATAAAAATCTAGCTCAAATATCATTGAAAACTTTTTTTCTGGTACAATTAATTCAGTTGGGGCAGTTGTGGCCTAATGTAGTGCCTAATGGTTAGAGAGTCGGACTTGTAATCCAAAGGTTGCTGGTTCGAGTCTTTGGTCTGGCAGGAATTGCCGGTGGGGGGAGTGAATGTACAGCGGTCTCTTCCACCCTCAATACAACGACTGAGGTGAGACCCTTGAACAAGGCACCGAACCCCCAACTGCTCCCTGGGTGCCACAGCAATATGGCTGCCCACTGCTCTGGGTGTGTGTTCAATACTGGGTGTGTGCACTTGGATGGGTTAAATGCAGAGCACAACTTGCGAGTATGGGTCACCATACTTGACCACACGTCACTTCAATTCACTTAATTCCGCATGTACATTAAAAAATAAACAGGTGATAACTTTATCAAAAAGGGAAAGGTGGGCCCTCCAGTTCTCTAGCCGCCATACTGAGCATAGGAATTTCTCCCATTCATGTTTCTAACTCTCCACCTTACACTGTGATATATTTTATAGATTAGTGATTTCATAATGTGCTAGACTAGCATGAGGGTCTCTTGACTCTTGATGAGTTCATTACAGTGTTAATTTTGACAGGCTTTTTTTATCTAGTCTTAGTCTTTATCTTGAGACGAAAATGCTTAATAGTCACATTTTAGTCATTAGAGGCTTTCATAGTTTTAGTCAATGAAAAGTCATTGCATTTTTGTCAACTTTTAGTTATTACATTTAGTCAAACTGCAATTACCAACATTTATTTTGGTAGCTACTTTATATGTAGTCTTCAAACAAAAATAGTCATTAATTCTTCTTTCTTTATTTTATTTTTATTTTTGGTAGAGATACAAATTAAATTAATTTTTCAGATACAGTAGGTTTACTTAACAAGTATACATTTATTTAACATCTATTGTTGGTTAACATTAATGACACAAATAGTAGGTATTTAATTAGGAATGCTGGCCATTTAAGACGGAAGGTATGCATGTAATACTGACACACATTCAGTTTACGTTCACTTAAGCCATAACCGACTATATTTACGTGAGATTCTCACACGATAGACATTTGGACTGCTGTGTGTGTATTGGAGCACTGAGAACTGATCGCGCACTGTATATGAGAACTGAAGAAGTGGAGCGTGCGCGAGAGAGAGCACTTCTATCAGGGCGATTCCGCCTATCCTGCCTTCACTAACTTTAAGTTAATCGACAACGAATTGTGACTCCCGGGAAAAATGGGACGTCTGGTCACCCTAACCCTTCAAGTGCTGAGGCCATTGTTTCAGATCGCTAGTTCGCGTTTTGGTAGTCTATCCGTCCACTGTGGCTGCCACACTGAGACTAGATATGCAAACGTCCCTTATCCGATTGCAATCCAATGACAGGAACGCACATTTTGAAAGACAAGACAGTTAACTTAGCTTATAGGATATATTTTGTAGCGCTGGGTTTTGACACAAATTTCACGATTCGATTCGATTCGCATTCACAAGCTTTCGATTCGATTACCGATTCGATTCGATTCAATATCGATTATTTTGGATATATATCAGGTACTGTACATGCCAAATTTTCTCAAGGAAAAAAAATCTCTCATTAAAGCTGTAAAATATACATGAGAGTCAGTTGGTACAACATTACTATAATATTGAAGGTAAAAATCAATGAAGTTTTTACAATAATAAAGTTACAGTTACATATTAATATTTCTACTTCAATTCATTTTTTTATATAAACATTTAAATGGTGGCTGTCATAAAAACTTGATGGATTTATTCAAACATAAATTAAACATTGAAGAACAGTAAAAATTATAATGAATATGTTATATGGTGCATATATTAAGCAAAATGCCCCTCTCTACAGTTTATTTTTCTATCTGACTAATGAGTTCATGGTCACCGAATAAGTTTTTTTCTGAGGTAAATGTGACGTTACGTGACATTATTTACAAGCCATTATATAGGCGTCTTTGTCCGGCTGAAACACAGATTGAGCAATTACATGACACAGGATACGAATTGTAAAGTTGTACTCTTTCTTTTAACTTACCTTCGGATGTTTAGTCATGATTATTTTGTGCTGAAAATGTGGAGGAGATGATCAGTTCTCGTGCGCCTTGCGCTGCCGCTTTTATTGAACTGAGGCACACCGCGCTACAGCGATCTGTCACTCCAGAACTTTGAGCTTTTATTTTGAAACCGCGATGTATTCTCCTGAGTTTGCGTAGATTTATAAATGATTTACCTTACAAATCTGATGAAATGGCACACGTTGCGTTCCCAGATGAACGTTATAATAATACCCAAACTCACAACAACATGCAGAGATGTATTTTGAGACGCTCCACACATGTAAATGATAACAGTTCCTGTGGAACTACTGTGAACGGAGCCGCTGTGTGACGCATGTACGTTACTTAACCTACACGCAAGTAAATAATTAAAGGGCATATACTGTATTAGAACTGCATCACATATAATTATTTAATTAAATCATAGCGTTTGTGAATTCACAATTATGCTTAATTATGAGTTTAATATATCATGCAGCCTAGGAAAACAGACTAATAATGTGCGTTATACATTCTCGTCTGTGAAATGCTCCACTTGAGGTATTTTGCCGGTTAGTCGATGCGAGGAAAATGAAGTCGATGATTTTGAAAAATCGAATAGTCGAATAAAATCGACGAATCGCGACAGCCCTAAATGACGGCTCTCTATGTTTGCCTTTTCTGAGGATTTACATCTTGTGAGTTTCATCTTGGTTCATAAATGACAAAAATTTTCAAAAAAGCCTCATATCATCATGCAAATGGAATTGACAGCCAGTAATGAGCATTAATTTTCTTATTATGCAAAAGAGCAGCTTTGAAATGTTGATAACTTCACAGAAAAAAAAGGCATGAGCTTAGAAAAGAGGAAGATAGATGACAGAATTTTCCATATAAAGCAAGATCTGTGCAAGGTGCAACTATATATGTGGCGTTTAAAAGTTTGGGGTCAGTTTGAAAGAAATTAATACTTTTATTCAGCATTAAATTGATCAAAAGGGACAGTGAAGACATTTATAATGTTACACAAAATTTATGTTTTAAATAAATGCTGTTCCTTTGAACTCTCTATTCATTAAAGAATTTTAAAAAATCCCAGTTTCCACAAAAAAAAAAAATTCAGTATTGATCATAATAAGAAATGTCAGCATATTAAATGGTTTCTGAAGGATCATGTGACTGGAGTAATGGCTGCTGAAAATTCAGCTTTGCCATCACAGGAATAAATTAAAATAAATCATATTATGTCATGCCATGTCATATTTTTAATTAATGCATCTAAAAATTGACCTGGCTTAAAAATCTGAGGGGGCCTGTCATCCTATCATCCTTAGCTGGAATCGATGTGACGGGTAATATAAGTTTTTTTTCCTATTCTTTTTTCTTTAAATTAATTATTTAATCACAGTTTAAACCACAATGCTTTAGGGATCTTTTACCATGCAGTGCAGTGTCCTATGGCTGGCATTTAATTGCTCACGGGCAAACAATACTAATTTGTATGGAATTACACTCTTAAAGGGTTAGTTCACCCCAAAATGAAAATTCTGTCATTAATTACTCACCCTCATGTCGTTCCATACCCGTTAGACCTTCGTTCATCTTCAGAATACGAATTAAAATATTTTTGATGAAATGTGAGAGCTCTCAGACCCTGCATAGACAGCAACGCAACTGTAATGTTCCCAGGTCCAGAAACGAAGTAAGGACATTTCACTCTCACATTTCATCAAAAATATCTTAATTTGTTTTCCGAAGATGAACGAAGATCTAACGGGTATGGAACGACATTAGGGTGAGTAATTAATGACAGAATTTTCATTTTGGGGTGAACTAACCCTTTAATCTTGGTATGTAGATCTGGGATATTTTGACTGTTACACGTGTACCTGCTGGTTCTGCTAGTCAAACACAAAACATATGGACAAGTTTTTTTGGCAAAGATAGCTAAAATTAGATCTTTTCCAGTCTGATTTTCTTTTTCTTTTTCTCCCTGTAATCATCAAAGTTTCATGCTGGCAGAGTATAAAAGAATTAAGCTTCTTGGGTAACATACTGATGAGCCCTTTTGCTGAAGCTTGAAGACGATTTGAAGATTTGAGTATTTTTCAGTGTTAGAGGAGGAGAATTGATTCATCAATGAGGTATTATTTGAACGTTCCTATTTTCAGCAACACAGACGAGTGTTTAGTATTCAGACAATCAGGGACATTCTTATGGGCTTGAGGTGCTCACTTCTTTCTCGGTGAAGGATCAGATAAATGAATAGTGCAGAAAATGTAAATATATGCATCTCGAATAGAAAACCTTGAGGAAAATGAGCGCAGCGGTCATTTCCCAATGCATCACACAATGCTTTTTCTCGCTAACTTTACAGCTGCAGACTCAACTTAAACAACCCCCGAACGAAAGGACACGAGTGCATGATTTTGCCCCAGGGCAGGATGCTTCACGTGGATGGGGTGTCTCACTTGGCTCCAGAACACTGAAATTACAAAGGCTGCAATTTCAACAACCCTGGGCGAGAAAAAAAAACAATCGTCGCATGTCTATAGCCAAAATACAGAGTGAGAAATCTGAGCGTCTGATAAAAGGAACAATTTGCTCTGTCATTTCGAAATCCCAAGGAGGGAAGGCTTTTGTGACAAAGTCTATAGGCAGTGTGTGAGAATACGAGTCCATCTCTGAGTCTGTCAGCCGCGCTGTCTCCACGGGAGTGTGATGACTATGCTAGGGGAAGGCTAACCTTTGCGAGTTCGGTGCTGTTCTGGAGAGAAGTCAAAGAACTGACACCTTCTGGAGAGGGAGGGTGTGTGTCAATGTGTGTGTGTGTATATGTGAGTGTGTGTGTGTATGTTTTCAAAAGGGGCGTATTTGCATTTTCTTGAATATAATAGGTTCAGGCATACTTTGACAGCAAGTTAATTCCAAACAATATATTATTAAATGAAGCTACACATGGTAAAGTAAAAACATAAAAACAACTGCGGAGCACGCCACGGAGGCAGCCATCAGCATCGGCGCCATCTTGTAAAGGTTCCAAAAGGGGATTTGTGCAGTGATGCCATAGATGAACCATTTTGTTTTCCCCACTGAACCGTTCAATGAACATTTCTTAAAAGAACCATTTTGTATTTTTTGTGTGAAGAACATTTAAAAATTCTAAAGAACACGTTTCCTCTATAAAGAACCTTTTGTGCAATGGAAAGTTTAAGTTTCTTACTATAGATGTCTATAAAGGACATCTATTTTTAAGAGTGTGGGTCTCATTAATCAATAATTGCTTTTTGCTTTTGTGCCCAGACAAGTTTCTTACATACAATTTTAGCTGGATTCATATTACATGGATATGTACACCCAACATAAGATTATAATATTTCTTTTAAGCATTTTGCAGTCTTCAAATAATTACAAGTTTTGTAACCAAGTGAAACAGCTTTGATAGTGGCCAATATTATGCAGTTTTGGCAGAATATTTTGCAGAACATATCCCAGATTGAGCAGCATCATCAAACATTTTTTAAATTAGTCAGATTTATTGTAGAGTCGTATAGTTTTTTTTCTTTGTTTCTTTCTTTATTTTTCTTTGTATTCATGTATACATCTGTTTGTTTATATATATACATATATATATCTATATATATCCAAATGAGATTTAGCAGAATGCCCAAGCTGCTATTTGTCCATAGCGTTAGAATGGTTGCGGACTAGATATGTTGTTTATTTGTATGGAAAAATGAGCTTGAACATTCTGCTAAATATCTGCTTTTGTTTTCCAAGCAAGGAGAAAGTCATACAGGTTTGGAATGATATGAAGGTGAATAAATGATGACAGAATTGTATTTTTTTTGGTGAACTGTCCAATTTAATGATGCTTTACAGGTTCATATAAGCGTAATACGCAAAGGTTTTGACATACAATGTGTTATTTCAGATTCCTAGGCTATTTTGGAGACTCTGAAGGAATTTTTAGTTATAACGTGCTGAGATATGTAGCTAAATAATTCTCTGAACTGGTTTCCCTGCCCTTTCGACAAGGACCGTTCAGTCTCGACCAAAACATGACATTCTTGAAAACAATAACCATCAGCTTGTTTCTCATTCGTCCTGTCCTTCTCCCTGATGATCAGCAGTCTGCTTTGTTAATGATGGCAGTGCACTCTGGGTTGGAGACTTTAATGTGTCATTTTGATGATAAAGGTGGTTAAACAATCATCAGTTATTTCATTTGAAGCAAAGCCGATGAGCAAACACAGGGCGTTTTCTCATTATGTGATATGAATTGACTGAGAGCTGAGAGGTGTGGAGCAGCCGAGGGTAGTGCTTTCTTTGTTATCACTGCCATCTCCTGGTCCGTAGTGATCACTTTTGGGGCTGAGCCTCTCTCCTTTGTCCTTCCTAAGACTAAGCTGAAAGGAGAAAAACTGAAAACACTGCAGGAAGAGGAGTGGGATTCCAAATGTAGCGCTGACAAATAAGCAGTTTGAGCAATTTTACAGAATTTTCTGGGTTAGTATGGCTGCGCTAACATAAAAAAAAGACCATTTTGCACCATTATAATATTAGGGCTTTCATGATTATTCTCATTTCGCTAGTTGACATGAAACACTTTTGAAAAATCCACATGTCCTGCGGTATTTTCAACAGCATTTAGCTAATTAGTTTGTAATTATGCATGCCGTTTTAATGACCTTATATTATTTGAGAGACTGCGTGGAATATTTGTAGTTTTAAACATTTGTTTGTCACACGGCAGGGCCGTTTGAATTGAACTACAGAAGGCAAAATGTGATTAAAAATATTGAGAAACCTAAAAGAAACAATGACCAGTTACTAGCCTCTTTCTCTTGTCCTTTCATGTACATTTGAACCTAAAATGTGACATTGAATCATACCTCTTCAATTCCCTTTCAAATGCCAGCAGAAACAGTCATGTCACACTCGCTTATATTTTCTGTCAGTCTGTGGGCGAAGCATCAGTTTCAGGGTGTTTTGCAAGAATTTTGGCTGGTACGTGAACACTTCAAATGAACTCAGACCATCTGAGATGTCCGCAGTGCCAACATTGTTTATAATGTACTGTGAATGCAGAGCATTCCGGGTTCACTTTCACTTTCTTTTTTACTTTTGAAATATTCCAAATATGGTACACGAAGCTCATGACACACGGTTTGTGCCTAGAAAAATATAAATCAAATGCAACTGAAGTCCAACTGCGATCCATGACTAATTGACACAGAGTCAACACACAGGCTAGGGCCAGAAGAAATCATCTAGTTGACTAGTCAGTGTAATCTCTCAGTAATACCACTTTTTTTTAATATTTACCATGATAATACTTTGTTAATGTACAATGTAAATATCAGTTGATGAGTATGGTAGTCATTCAGCCACTTACAAAAATCTACTACCACTGTTTTTGGACTGTGAACATTTTGAACATGTTATAAATCCACCAAATTGACCATAACAAAAATGCATAGCAAATTTATAAATGGAACCATAGCACTTAGTATAATGATGATAGTCATTCAGTCAGTGTACCATGTTACTACCACAGTTTTGGACATCAAGAATAGTATGTATATACATGTAAATTTACCGTATAACTACCATGATACATGAATATTTTAGTCATTACTTAAAAATATAGCAAGGTACTACCACAGTTTTTTTTACCATGTAAATACCACATCACATGAATATGGTAACCATTCAATCACTTACAAAAATGTCACATGGTTACTACCATTGTTTTTAGACTGTGCATCTTTGAAAGTGAAAGTGAGTGAAAGTGAATGTGAAGTGACATGTGGCCAAGTATGGTGACCCATACTCCGAATTACTACTCTGCATTTATCCCATCCAAAGTGCACACACACAGCAGTGAACACATACACCGTGAACACACACCCGGAGCAGTGGGCAGCCATTGTTTGCTGCGGCGCCCGGGGAGCAGTTGGGGGTTTGGTGCCTTACTCAAGGGCACCTCAGTCGTGGTATTGAAGGTGGAGGAGAGCGCTGTACATTCACTCCCCCCACCTACAATCCCTGCCGGTACGAGACTCGAACCCACAACCTTTGGGTTATGAGTCCGACTCTCACGACTTCCCATTGAACGTTATAAATTCACCAAGTTTACCATACCAAAATTGAAAAAAAAAAAATAATAATAAGTGAAACCACCACAGCTTTTATTCTAATGATGGTAATCATTCAGTCAATGTATCATGTTACTACCACAGTTTTTTGACTTCAACAATAATATGTATATAAATGTTGTACATTTACCATAACATTTTTGGACTTTTACATTAGTAATATGCTGTAAATTTAGCACCTAAATACCATGTTACATGAATATGGTGGTCATATAGTCACTTATAAAAAGTACCCAATGTACCATATTACTATCACCGTTTTTGGACACTGGTAATAGTAATATGTTGTAAATTTACAATATATATATACCATGCTACATAGATATGGTAGTCATTCACACACACACACACACACACACACACACACACACACACACACACACACACAAAGTACCATTGTACTATCATAGTTTTTTACCATGGTATTATTGAAAGTACCTTGAAGTACATTGTACAGAACATGGTTACATATTTCACAGTGCACAGTATGCAATTCATGTATTATCTGTATTTGTCATTTTCTGAGTGTCATGAACTAGTGGGCCTTGATTTATGATGCTATATTCATTTCCGACAATCAACCCGACCAGGTTCATATTCAAACCGAAATCTGAATATATGGGAAGTCCCTTGGCCACACAGAGTTATTATCCACTTATTTGGGCTGGAATTGTGTGGAATGTTTTGTGATCCGGTGAGTCTTAATAGCTGCGAGCAAACAAAGCAGCTCTGTTGTAGTCATCAGCGCTGCATCTTCAAAACACTCCCCTCCATCTGTTGTCAACGAGTTGATTAATTAAAAGGAAAACATTCTGTTTTATGCAAATCAGTCAACAAATCAGTCACATGTCATCCATATGCATTTTAGCTTCCAAGTCTGTGCGCCCCTCCTGGAGGACTTATTGACACTAACCCTTCGGGCACACAATGTCAGCTCTCTTCTAACCACGTGCTTGATTCCAACATTGGAATTGTGGGCACGGAGAGCATCAAAGCTGCCCTCTCCTGTATTTGCATAGTGTTTAAGCTGATGCGAATTGCAAGGACAGAGCGGTAAAATGCAGTGAAATTACTGCTTACTGACTTGAAGTGGAAAGCATGTCAGGATGTTAATGGCGTGGTATGTAATGCTGCGACAATTGATATTCCAGCACGCTCAGGCAGGTTAAACGTGTTAACAGCCGAGCTCCTGCTGCCTGAGTTGTCTGCAATAACATTGCTTACAAACATGTGTTCATTAGTAACACCGGGGTCAGAAAGGTCCTCGTTGGATTTCAGCAGTGGAATGAAAGTTGCAAGAATGCAGCTATGCTATTATAAATCGCTCCTGTGTTGTCTTAATTTATCTATTTATTAGTTTGCTTAGAAATGCCACCAGAAACTCATTTAAAACACACACACAGCAGCCTTTTGCCAGCATGAGGAAGATATTCCGGTTGACTAATGCCCACCTGCCTCTTTCAGGAACCTAAAGCTGAGAGTAGCAGCTGCTTAAATAAGGACGTCAGCACTGCGAGTAAAAGATGGAAGCTGTACCTTTGTGTGTTCATTTACTTTAATCTCTGCGGCTTGCCGCTGTGGATTAAAAACCAGGAGGACTGGAAGTGCTTGATAGACTGTAGACCTCCCAAAGCCTGACAGGGAAGAGTGTTTGGCAGAAATTTGTTGAAATCTTGCCCAAAGCGTAACTGTAGCCTGGGAAATAGAATAGCAAATGTGACTTTCATGGTTTGGTCTGGGGAAAAAAATGAATTGAGATTTCTGTAAATAACCAGTGCTGGTAGTTTTTATGCAGGAAAAAAATACTCTTATTGTTATTATTAAGTGTATGTCTCACTCTTTATTTATCAGACAGACAGACAGATAGACAGATAGATAGATAGATTCATTTGATTGACCCATTATTGAGATTTCTGTAAATAACCAGTGCTGGTAGTTTTTATGCAGGAAAAAAAATACTCTTATTGTATCCAAAGTGTATGTCTCACTCTTTATTTATCAGACAGACAGACAGATAGACAGATAGATAGATAGATTCATTTGATTGACCCATTGATTTACAGTATGTGAACCATATGATTAATCATGAATTTTATTGGTCATTACATTTTATTTGATATTAATTCCAATCAATTGGATATATTTGATGTTTTTGTATTTTAAGTTACAACAATAGACAAAGTTACTTTTTTCAGATAGATCTGATTCATTCATAGGATTAAACAAGGATTTCATAAATTGCTCATTAAATTTCATCTGATGTTCTACTGGGGAAAAAATTATACATAAATGGATATATTAGTGTATAGATGGATAGTTGAGTAGGTATATGAATGGGTGGAAAAATTAATTCAATTAATTAATTTGATTTATTCATTTTCAGTATGTGAACCCATATGCTTAATCATAAATTTCATAAATTGCTCACTTAATTTGATCTAATGTTCAGTAAGTTACAAGGGATAGATAGATAGATAGATAGATAGATAGATAGATAGATAGATATGAACTGATGTTCTGCTAAGTTAAATAGATGAAATAGACATAATTCTAAACTAGAACGTGTAGAGTATTTGAATTCCTCAGTCCTCAGGTGGGGTTGCATGCAGTTCTTAAACAAGCATTAGCATCACACTCACTCGCAGCCTGTGATAAGGTGTCGCAGAACCCCGGCAGATAAGCAAATTATGTGAGGAAGTTCTTCACAACAGGTGGATTAAGTGGAGAGAGGGGATGAAGAAGGGATGATGCAGGATAAGTACTGCGGCAGGAGATGAAAGAGGCCCATTTGAAGTGTCAGCAAGACATCAGAGCAGACCTGGGAGAATTGTTAAACTGCCTTTATTTTATCAAGAGCCCCCCTCTCTCTGTGGGGGGAAAAGAGAGAAAGAGAATCTACCAGGAGCACTGCTTGATGAGAAGAGTGTGTTTGAGAGGAAGGAAGTGCTGAAGAAAGAGAGGGAGCGAGTCAAGCGACACTGTTGCCTTTGAAGTCGAGAGCTCGACTTCAAGGTGGTACAGAGTGAATCCTGATGGTGTCAGTGCCACTCTGGGTAAAGGAAAAGAGGGCAGCCCAGTTATTTATTTACAGTCTTTTTTGCATTTCTATAGCTGCTTCTCTACAGATACCAAAAGGGATTATGCTAATGTGGCACAATCCATTAGAATAGAGGAAGTCTTGGTAGTTAGCCGAGAAAAAGAAAGCGAGAGAGAGGCTGTTTTTAGCAGTCTGCTCAGCGGCAGAGAGCTTCACTATCAGCTTGACTCTCCGTAGCTCTGTACACCATCAGATGGCACTATAGGATAAATTTGAGAGCGGCTCCTGCAGCTCTCCGCATGAGGACCGAGAGGGAGCCAGCACTGTGGAGAAACCGACAAGAACAGATGAATGATAAACCCATAAGCTCTCTGCAGCAAAAAACATCTTGTCAGAAGAAGCTTTTGATCTGGCGAGGTCTTGCCTCATGGATTACACTCTTTCTTTAGGGAAAGCCTGTATTTACGTCATGCGGTGCAGTCATTTCACAAAACGGGGAAATGTAGTGGTCTGAAATTGTTGTATGAGATGTTGCGAAGCTCAGTTATGAAATTCTCATGCCATTCTATGGTTGGACTAGTGTGTGCTTTTTTATCTTGTGAGTTTAAGTTATAGTTTATTATTACATTTTTTTTTGTTATGAAATATATTTAATTAATTAAAGGCTTTCTGTGCTATATTTGCCTAGAGGAAGAATGAAATAAGATCAGACCAATATTTGCTCTGTTCATGAGCTGCTCGTTTTAAAGCAACATATGCACATTTCTAACGTTAATGCTTTTCCAAAAGTTATTTTAATTATTTGTAAAAGGTATTTTAATATTTCTACCTTCACTGATACCTTATTTTTTGTCCAACTTATAAGACAGAATAAAAAAAAAATATATTGATTAAAAATTTAAAAGTGATTGTTTTACTCAATATCTGTGTGTGGCATTTGTGTATTTTTTGTATGTAGAAGATTGCACTGTTAGCTTAACAACATTCAAACACCAAATTATTTTATTAATTGCGGGCTGATTTGTAAGTTGCTGTCTATTCACTGTAAGTTGTTATAAATCAGTAGCTTAAGCGGTTCGGTGACCATTAGCATGCTATCTTCATAGGTAGTGAGGCCAATCACTAGGTTTTTGAACAGATAAAAAACCTACTTGTGAACTTGCCCTCTCGCGAATAAAATGTGCTCTCGATGTGCTCTGCTCTTTGGCTGCTTTTAGCCTGCGCTATTCTCCTTTTACACCCACAAATGCACATTTAGGCCATAAATCCACTCCATCTATACATAATGCAGGAGCTGCAACTCTTCGCAAGAGGCCTGTGAGAGGAGCTCTCGTCTGAGGCAGGTCCTCAGCTCCAGCCTGAGCAGCAGGCACACACTTTTTTCAGCTCACTCCCTTCTGAAAGTGAGACATGAGGTAGAGACAAATTCACATCACATACCAACCTCTGGAATGATCATACCTTTCATACCAGTTATTTTCAGCAGCAGACTCTGCCTGTTGTGGTTTTGACCTTACCCAGAGTATCAGTGCTTTGCTATTTAGTAGCTTTACTTGAAATCAGGGGTGTAGCTAGCAACCATTAAAGCCACTTTTAGAAATTTTGTTCCCACCCACAATTGAAATGTTATGGAAGAAATTGTACAAAAAATATTAACAAGCAGAAGATTTCTGCATCATGCATTGCATCCATATAAAAAAGTTTTTTTTTTCTTCCCCAGTTGCATTTTTTAAATATACAATAAGCTTGGATTACTGAGGAAATATGCTTATGAATACAGTTAATATATAGTTGATAATTATATGATGCTGCTTGATTTGAAAATGGTTGTTATTTCCATATGCATGTCAGTTTTCATTTTTCATTTTATTATTTTAATCATTTCAGTAAAGTAACATTCATTTCATTAATTTCTTATACAAATTTCAATTTTGTGATTGCATGGCCTGATGTATTGTGTTGTCAATATTCAACTGTTGTGGAAATTGTCGCTTTAATAATTTTTTTATCATTTTTAATAATGTCTTTTTGGAAATAATTATGAATTGTTCAAAAATATGAATGAATTAGACTGGATTGGATGAAATCGTTATAGAAACAAATATTTACAACCCTACTAATAAGGCTAGTGCCCACTTACTGTATCTGATTTTCAGTAAATCTGTAAATTATTAAAGTTGCATTTTGACTATGGGCAAATTATATATCACCTAATTAATATTCATGGGCCAGGCTGATTAGGTTTTTCTTTTGTATTAAAAATAAAAACTGTGAGAGATTTGTCATGCTATATTAAGTCAACTTTTTGAAATTTAAACCGAGAATATTGATGCCATCGTTCATAATAAGTAAATTGGTCTGCTAATATTTCCATTACGTTGTAGCGTGAGATCCCCTGCGTAATTAGAACCCCTGATACTGCCAAGCTGTTTAGTTGCTGTTTTGCTCTTCACAATGCATATTTAATTCAGGACCTCTTTTGTGTCTTCCCACGAATGCTTCAGATGAATATTGTATGGTGAGCTGTACAGCCATCTCTGCAGCATTCATTATGAACCACACCAAAATGTTTCACTCAACCCCAAATTACTCATTACAAAGATAATAAACCTAATCTCATCGCATTCTGTCTGTGAAATTATGTACTGATTTACTCTAAACGGCTGCATTGAGCCCTAGTCAGTAAAATTTGCTCATTCTCCATGCATGTTGACTGGGTCATGTGGGCCAGCGCCGGCTGATCTGAGCCATACCCAGTGCTAATAGAGGAATCAAACAGAAGACAGCCATATTTGATAAGGTTTTATGCAAACACAGGTCCAGGTTGTACTTGTGCATAGCAGAGGAAAAAGGAAGAACCTAATAACCCCTATCTCGTTTTTTTTTTTCCTCTTACGTTTTCCTTTGGGTAATAAGAGAAGAGAAATGGTGGTAAAATGTCAGAAATATCATGAGGAATAGAAGATCTGAAGCATTGCTTAATGAAAACCTCTGGCCAGTGGCGCTGTGAGGCAGAGAGAGCTGCCGGTGTGGTCGGCTCAGAGAGCGGTAATTTCTCACCAGGCCCGCAACGCATTCCATTACGCCCGGCCACTGCGCAACACACACACACACACACACACACACACACACACACACACACAGTAATACTGGAGGAGAGTGAAAATAAAGCTAGTGAAGCACCCATTACAACACTTTTCTTACTCTCTATTGTTGTCTGGAGGCGAAAAAAAACCACAAAGATTAATGTGCTGGATCTATGTGGCTGAGATTGTTGTGAACAAAAGGCCCCCCTGAGCCAAGCGTGAACCATCAATAGAGATCAGGATCATTGAAATGACCACTCGGAACAGGGAGCCAATTAACCCAGGCCTTGAAACTACCCCACAGAGCTCTGCTCGTTCCTGGTGTCTATATAACAACCTTAAACTGCCGTTTTGGAATGCCTGAAATGTGGCGCTAATCGTGTCATTCCATTAAAGGGGCAGTTGACCCAAAAATCTCGTCATTGCAACTATTCTGTGAAATAGAAAAGATTATGTTTCAACAGTTTTTGCCCATACAATGAAAGTCAATGGGGTCCAAAACAACATTGGACATCGACTTTATTGTATTTACAAAAAAGGTATTTTTCAAATCATCATCTTTTGTGTTCAACTACAGAAATAATGTCATATAGGTTTGGAATTACCTGAGGATGAGTAAATGATTAGTTTTAATTTTTGGGTGAACTATCCCTTAAAGTCTTGGAAATAATTTATTTACTGCATTCTTCCAATTTCATTAACAAAGCACAATGCCTAAATTTCTGGTCTTGGCAGTGTACAATCTTCTTAGTGCTTTGCTTGTTATCTAGAGTAATGCTCAGGGTCAAGGTTCACAGGCGGCCAGCTATCGCTCCGTCTCCGGTAACCGTGCTCTTGTTTAAGTGCCGGCACACGTCTCTCCTCGAAAGTAACCACTTTTTCAATTACTCTGCCATCAGCTAGCTGTGTTGCAGATAATAGAAGGGTCTATAGCCTAGGCTAGCAACTAAATGTCAACTAAACAGAGCCAAATACCAGACACTTGTGTGATACAATATAGCTTCAGGTGAAAAAATCCCTGAGGATGAGACTGCCAAACCGAGCATTCATCCTCACTCCGAGAACTTGTTATTGGGGGATCAGAAGTAAATGTATCTTCAACAACAAAAAACATTTATTGTCTTACACTATTCAGCAACGCTAGCCTTGGGAAAAGGTCTTTTTGTGTGTTTCTTTCGCTTACTGATTACCAACGGCACCCTCAGGATGTTGGTGAACTTCACATAATTACATCTTGCAAGCTAGTCGCTCGATGCGCCAAATCAAAATTTGCATGGCTTCTGTCTCGAACCTTTACAAATAGATGGTCTCCAAACAATGTCAGGCAAAAGTCAATTTTTAAAATGATATGCAACACTCTCGGTTGCATCAGCAGGTATGGAGCGTTGTGATGAACAGCTTAATCCATGCTGCTGTGGCCTGTTTCTCCACACCCATTATTTTATTCCTCTACAAATGAGCATGGACAGGAGGGTAATGAATTCTACCCTCCAGTGAAATGGGAGGATTTTCTATTTGCCAGACACTTCCTTCCCCTTTAACTCTTTCATCTGATGGAGAGTGGACTTTCGGCGGTGGGCGGAGGGGGTGAGTGCCTGACTGATGGTGGGCCACAGAAAACAATCAGAGAAGAGCGAGAACCATCTGTCTCTACCGAGATGAGACGGGCCCGCCAGCTGCAATGTAAAACATAGCCCATATAAGCAGTGGTCCAAGCCCTAAAATTGGAATTGAGGTGCACTTTTGAAAACTGTATTGCATTGCATCAGGCAATACAGCCAAAATCAATATACCCCCAGTGCTGGAATTGGGCTCGAGCGACAATCACCAGAGCCACAGTCAGAGAGACATTTTCAGACAATGCCTTTTTCACGTTTCGCAATCAGTCCGGCAGGAGCGGGAATGGGTGGCAGAAGCCGAGTAAAGCATTTTCCAATCTCGTCTGGCATTCAGCTTCAGTCAATGACCAACAAGCCCTGTCTGAACAGCTACAAGTTGACTTACAACTCAACCCCATTTATAGTCTACGGCGGTGAAACTGCTAGTCCCTACCTTCCATCTCAAGGCGCTACTTCTGGAGGACTATATATATGGGCTGTACAATAGTAATTTAGATCATGCGATCACAGAATTGCTGTCAATATAAAGGAATAGGCCTTGAGTACGTTTGGGATGATGCCGTGCACCTGAGCTCCATCAGTGGCTTAGATGAGAATGGAGCATTAGTTTCCCAACGGTGGTGGAACCAGGGGCCCTCGGTGAGTTTCTCCACCTCTGCTTTTATTAGAGAAAAGTTGTAGAGAGCAGTGCAGCATGACTGTGGCAACTCATTCCACTAGCTGCTCTCCTGCAGTCTCCTGGGAAGTCCTTTGGCAATGGGATCTAAACTGGGATTTTTTATGTTTTCTAGGACTGCACGATTAATCGAATGTGATTGTCATGCGCATCTTGTCAGTAAAGCCGTTTCTGTGATTAGTAGTAAATCTCCAGCACGTGCTTTCAGATTGAGCAGCGTTTACTACACAGAGCCGTAGTTCACTGACAAGCTACGCAAAATTGCGTTCATAATCGCAGATGATTTAATTGCGCAGTTATGAAATCGAAGAAATCGTTCTGCGATTTATGAAAGCTGTTTACGTAGCTTGTCAGTGAACTACGGCTCTGTAGTAAATGCTGCTCCACCTGAAAGCACGTGAAAATACCACATTTAATAACATGTTTTTACTCCAAACTCACTTCATAACGTCAGTCGAGTGTTTGAAATAAATCCTTCTGTTAGATATGATGTGGCTTCTTACTCAGAATAAGGCACGCAACATATTTCATAGTATTCTAAGCAGTGATAAAGGCTGTGTCGATTAGTATTGCATTATTATAAACTTTATTATAATAAAAATAATAATTAGACAAACTCGGATAAACCATTTATTGTCATAGTCGTGTGTTTATTAGTCATGTTGAATTAATCAAAGCAGTTAAATCTTCTATTTATTCAGCAACCGCTATAGGGATTTCCTGTGTTTCTTCTGCGGGGTGTATTTGGAGTTTCAGCGTGAGAGCGATTTTAATTTTGAATAATTGTGCAGCCCTAATGTTTTCCTCTTGCAATTCCTTCCATGGTTTAAACCAATTTGTTTTTATGAATCATTCCTGTGTGTGTTTGAATGTACACAGCTCTAGCTGGCGCTAAAATAAAGAAATTAGGTAATTTTATTCAGCAGAGTAAAAACGGTTAACGCTACATCAAAGTGCATACTTTATTTCAAAAGTAATTAGTAATTAGTTACATTACTAGTTACGTTACTTTTTTCTCCATGAAATTTATGAAATCCCAGCAAACACGCTCCCGATAAATATTTGTTATTAAAGCATCAACATTCACGGAACACTGTTATTTTTAACTAAAGCAAGCGGCTGCTGCGTGCTTGGTTTGGCATGGCAGAATGCCAGCAAAGAGCGCTGCATTTATAATCTCTAAAAGACATCTCAGTTCATCGCAATCTCACAAATCTCTGTTATAACACAATAAATATATGCATAATGAATCTTTCATAAGGTCTACTATTCGTGTGTTATAATGAGATGATTCGTGAGCACACAAATTTCAGCACTGCATTGCTCAATGCTGCAAACACGTGTTATAGCCTAAATAGAAATTCTGCATACGCTTGCACCTGTTAATCCTTTATATTTTATATTAGTTCATGTTGCTTTTGTGCAATAGATGAATAACAATTTTTTATTCATTTGACATTTTTACAATTTTACATCCTTTTTACAATCTCTAGATTATAAAACACTGCATTCTGTCAGCAATGTAACGCGGCAGTAACATATAGAGACCTCGGCTTGTAACTATACTCTAATTACTATTTTGAAAATTATAACGCGTTAAATTACTCCGTTACTAAAAAAGTAATCAAATACTAAGTAATGCGTTACTGACCAACACTGTATGTGACATTACGAAGTTGTATTTTTATTTATATTTTATTAATTATATTATATTATATTATATTATATTATATTACACAAATTAATTTATATTACATTTAAAAATTACTGAGGAATTGTCAGACTCTGTTCCATGTTGTGTGTGTCCTGCTCCCCATGTGCCTTCCTATGCCCTTATTTGGTTAGTTTCCTGTTCCTGTCCTGATTAAGTTCATTTGTCCCAGGTGTTTCCCTTGATGTTTCATTGCTCCCAGGTGTGTCTCGTCATCCCCTCCTCCTGTGTGTATTTAAAGTGTTCCCATTCCCGAGTTCTCGGTCCGCTGTTAAACGTCTTCCTGAGTTCGCCTCCCTTGGTTCTTGAAATTAAAGTCTTGTTAAAGTATTCTCCAGCGTCTCCTCGTTCCTCCATAGTGTATTGTGACAGAACAGCGGACCCAAAACCGAAAGTGAGCGGCAACCTTTTCCTCGCGTTTGTTTTTCCCCGTCTCTTTGAAAGTTTTTGTTTCCTGGTTTTTCCCCCAGCGATGATGAGAAGGGTGACGGCGTTAGAGGACGCTGTCCTCAATCAGCTGTTCTGGCTCGGGGCCAACTTCCATCGCTCTGTGGACCTCCCAGACACCACTGGCCTAACTTGGAGGGAAGGTGTCAAGCCCAGGGAGGGCTCCTGTCCCCGAGTGTAGCCCAGGAAGGGCTACTGATCCCCAGTTCAGCCCAGGAAGGTCTCCTGTCCCAGAGTGTAGCCCAGGAAGGGCTCCTGTCCCCAAGTGTAGCACAGGAAGGGATCCTGATCCCCAGTTCAGCCCAGGGAGGGCTCCTGTTCCCGAGTGTAGCCCAGGGAGGGCTCCTGTTCCCCAGTCAAGCCCAGGGAGGGCTCCTGTCCCCGAGTGTAGCCCAGGAAGGGCTACTGATCCCCAGTTCAGCCCAGGAAGGTCTCCTGTCCCAGAGTGTAGCCCAGGAAGGGCTCCTGTCCCCAAGTGTAGCACAGGAAGGGATCCTGATCCCCAGTTCAGCCCAGGGAGGGCTCCTGTTCCCGAGTGTAGCCCAGGGAGGGCTCCTGTTCCCCAGTCAAGCCCAGGGAGGGCTCCTGTCCCCGAGTGTAGCCCAGGGAGGGCTCCTGATCCCCAGTTTAGCCCAGGAAGGGCTCCTGTCCCCGAGTTTAGCCCAGGAAGGGCTCCTGATCCCCAGTTCAGCCCAGGGAGGGCTCCTGTTCCCCAGTCAAGCCCAAGGAGGGCTCCTGTCCCCGAGTGTAGTCCAGGGAGGGCTCCTGATCCCCAGTTCAGCCCAGGAAGGGCTCCTGTCCCCGAGTGTAGCCCAGGAAATGCTCCTGATCCCCAGTTCAGCCCAGGGAGGGCTTCTGTTCCCGAGTGTAGCCCAGGGAGGGCTTCTGTTCCCCAGTCAAGCCCAGGGAAGGCTCCTGTCCCCGAGTGTAGCCCAGGGAGGGCTCCTGATCCCCAGTTCAGCCCAGGAAGGGCTCCTGTTCCCCAGTCAAGCCCAGGGAGGGCTCCAGGCCCCGAATACAACCCCCTACGTTTCTCCTAGTATTTTTTTTGGGGGGGGGGGTACTATGGCTCAAGCCGTAGAGGCCGAGGCGGGGGCTGGGGCCGCGGCCTTGGAGGCTGCTCCACCATGGCCTCCCGAGTCCCCTGCTCCGCCGTGGCCTCCTAAACTACCTGCTCCGCCATTGCCTCCCGAGTCCCCTGCTCCGCCATGGCCTCCCAAGGCTCCGGATCCGCCATGGCACCCGGAACGGGTACCGCTCTGGAGGCCCACTGTCCCGTGTCTGTCCTGAGGGACCTCCAGAGTGCCCACCCCCCCTCCCCATTGGATGGTATATGGAGTGAGGACACGCCTTCCGGAGGGGGGCGTGATGTCAGACTCTGTTCCATGTTGTGTGTGTCCTGCTCCCCATGTGCCTTCCTATGCCCTTATTTGGTTAGTTTCCTGTTCCTGTCCTGATTAAGTTCATTTGTCCCAGGTGTTTCCCTTGATGTTTCATTGCTCCCAGGTGTGTCTCGTCATCCCCTCCTCCTGTGTGTATTTAAAGTGTTCCCATTCCCGAGTTCTCGGTCCGCTGTTAAACGTCTTCCTGAGTTCGTCTCCCTTGGTTCTTGAAATTAAAGTCTTGTTAAAGTATTCTCCAGTGTCTCCTCGTTCCTCCATAGTGTATTGTGACAGGAATGTGTCTTAATTTCTATGATAAATGAACACAAATATATACTAAAATAGGTAAACTTTTTCTAGAGAGCAAGATGTTTGTGGCTGATATCATGCTGAAAATATGCTTAATTGATAATACATTTTAATTACTAAATCTCAGATGTATACAATATGCAAAAAAAGAAAAGAAACATAAATTATTATTTATTGACAAGGCTGTCAGCAGATTTTGGAACTGACACACTAATAACACTGTTGTTATTCAGCCAAATCAAACTTAAGGAGCACAACATGTTGACTATTATTCACCAAAAGCAGCTAGTGCTGATAATCTTAAATTGACCAAATATTGAACAATTAATTGGACTGTGATTTGTTTGCACAACGGTGAATGTGTTTTTAAAAATACAGCTATTATTTGAGATATGCAGGCAGGTCACAGGCTGTTTTTGTGAATAGAAGGTAACATATTGTGTTCCTGAAGTTTAATTTGTCTCCTTCCATGCATGATGTTGCATTGAATGACCGAATATCCTCTTTCTTCCGCTGCTGTGTAGCATGACAGGTCCATCAGAATTGCTCTGGATGGTGAGGGGGCGTGTGTCTGTGTCTGAAGTTTCGGAAACTTGAAATTACAACCTCAAAACTCCACAATACATAATTTATATGGCGGCTTTTTGTTTGCAATCAACAGTCAGTTGTGTTTTATATAGTATTTAAAAATACTGCCCTCTGTGCAGTGAGATCAGTTCATGTGCTTTCATTTAAATGTCTTCATTATTTAAAGCAACATCAATACCCTGTTTATCTAGTGTACCCACCTGTTTATATTATGAATACTTCATCAGAACATTTTATTCCGGGAAAAAAATTTTTTTGTCTTTGTCATTTTAAATATAATATAGCTTTAACTTTCTCTGAAACAACTTTCCTTTTCTGCTGAAAAGGATCACTAAGGCCAGGTTTGCTATTGGGAAATGTTATCCAGTAGCCAAATAGCTACAACATTTAGCCATTGTTTTAGCAAACTCACAATAAGCCAAGTTCCAATCTGGTTCCTTTCACAAAATACACTACTGTTCAAAATTTTAGGGTCAGTAAGTTTTTAAAAAAAAATTTATATCTAATTTTATTCAACAAGGAAGCATTAAATTAGTCGAGAGTTTTACGTGGTAAAAAAAAAATCTGTTTCAAGTAAATGTTCTGCTGTATTTTTATAAGTATCGGTAACATGGTTTCCACAACAAAATATTAAGCTGCATAACTGACATTGATAATAATAATAATAAATGTTTCTTGAGCAGTAAATCAGCATATTAGAATGATTGCTGAAGGTTCATTGTGACACTGAAGACTGGAGTAATGATGCTGAAAATTCAGCAGGAATAAATTAAATTTTAAAAGACATTAAAACAGAAATTTTTTTTTTGGTAATAATACTTTTACTGTTTTTTATAATAAACTATTACTGTTTTTCTGTGTTTTGATCAAAGAAATGGCTTCTTTAAAAAAAAAAACATTAACTTAAAGGTGACATCATGAAAATCGGACTTTTCCAGGTTTTAAGTGCTATAATCAGGTCCCCTGTGCATCTACAGTGCCAGGATCTCATTATAATATTAGCGCCCCTTAATCTGTAAGTTTCCACCCACTGCGCCATCATTTTGATTTCGCAAGAAACAACGGTGTACCAGCTCCAATGCCATGGCGAAAGTTTGAGCAAAACATGCTAACTGTTCTGTCTTTGACTGTTTTTGTAACTCATGTGTGTTTTTAACGTAAACGTGTGTGTGTGAATGAGAACTTAGTTTAGTGCTCACATGCTGTGACAGCCGCTTTCTGTCCGTGTGCTTTGGATGTGTGTGCTCAGAAAACGTATATCAGAAGTTTAAACTCATATGGCTTAAAACGCATGAGTTCATCAGTGCGATAAACATGATAATCAGAACCAAAACAGATGTTTTAGCAGGTCCAAGCTGTAATGGCGCAGCTCTATTCTGGAAAGGGGAGCGGGGAGCAACAACTCATTTGCATTTAAAAAGACAGGCCCGAAAAACAGTGTGTTTCTGCTTCCACTCAAAATAGGCATTTTCAAAATTATATAATAAATGATCTGTGGAGTGTTTTGAGCTGAAACTTCACAGACACATTCTGGGGACACCAGAGACTTATATTACATATTGTAAAAAGGGGCATAATATGTCTCCTTTAACAAGACCCCAGACTTTCGTAATACATTTGGAATGGTAGTTTTATCATTATTTAAAATTAATTGCAGATCAATATTCAATATTTAGTGCACACATGAGAAAGAATCAAGACATTTTAAAAAAGCGGCTTACTACCTCTAAATGCAGTCCTGAAAACATAAGAGTTAGATGAGGAGAGGTGGCAAAACTGCAGGTTGTGCTGAATGAGGGGAAACTCCAGTACAAGGAATTACAAATGTGTGAACGCTTATATATGTGACCCATTTCACTTCAAGCATTGATGTTTTTTCATCCAGGAGGGGGCAGCAGGTAGCTGTGCTGACAAAAGTTAATTAGTTTTTTCTCCCTTATTTCTGCTCTTAGACTGGTCATTTGGGAATGCCATTTTCTTCATCACAGTATCGTGAAGATCAGCAATTATGCTGAAGCAGTGAAATCTTTTTTGGGTATTTTTTTTTTTATTCTTCCCCTCGTTCATTTTTTATACAAGCTTATTCCCCTTGAAGTGAACTTGTTATAGATGCTCTAGTTGCTGTGGAAAGACAGCAGATTATTAAAGGATACATTATTGAATAAGGCCAGCATTTCAAGAGTGCCAGCATCTTTTAACTTTCTCATTTTAAAAGGAAAGGCATTCATCCAGAGAATCTCTTTGCTTAATTTCCAGTTTCTGGGGTGAATAAGCTTTCTGATGGGATATTTAGGCACCATGTTATAGGTGCACAACATTTTTCTACTGGTATTGCTTCATCTGCATATTTCCATCACCCTGGCTTTGGATCATAGCCATGGGAATACATTAGAATAAGAAAATATTACAAGTATTGATTTATCATTAATAAATCTAGGTTGATGTATTATTGATTGCAACATTGGACACCTTCCAGATTAACAATATGTTTTACAGTCAGGGCAGGAGAAGAAATCATACTGGCATGATTAATGAAGTAAATTTACATACAAGGATATAAGGATACAGCGTGAAACGGTTTGAATTTCTGTGTTTGAATGCAGCCTTCAATGAATTTAAATATGCGATGTGAATAAGCTTTCTGATGGGATATTTAGGCACCATGTTATAGGTGCACAACATTTTTCTACTGGTATTGCTTCATCTGCATATTTCCATCACCCTGGCTTTGGATCATAGCCATGGGAATACATTAGAATAAGAAAATATTACAAGTATTGATTTATCATTAATAAATCTAGGTTGATGTATTATTGATTGCAACATTGGACACCTTCCAGATTAACAATATGTTTTACAGTCAGGGCAGGAGAAGAAATCATACTGGCATGATTAATGAAGTAAATTTGCTTAAGGATACAGCGTGAAACGGTTTGAATTTCTGTGTTTGAATGCAGCCTTCAATGAATTTAAATATGCGACGCTTCCACACCGAAGGGAATTCTACTTAGTGTTGTCCATTTGCATAATTTTGGTACATCATTTATATAGTCGGCGAACATTCCCTTTGTTTATTAGCATGGAGTGAAGTGGTTTTTACGAGCCTGGTTTGTTTATATGAGATGGTTTTGACAAGAAAGTTCTAGTACTTGTCCTGGTGTGCTTTGGTGGAGATTAGAGTCGTTGTATATTTACCGCTAAATGACTATGCAAGTCAAATATGAGCTTTTAAAGAGTCTCTTGAAAGTACAAGCCAAACCATTTATGGGTTTTAGAGACCGAATGTGCTTATGAATATTGTAACCTACTGGTTTACCATCCATAGTGAATAGAGAAGTGCTGTTTTAGTGTGTGAGAAATACATAACAGTGAAGCCTGAAGGAAAACAACAGTGTATGAATAGATCTGGAAAGCACAAGAAATCACATTAATGCACTCTATGGGCCGTGGTGTGTTCATCCGTTAACCAAATATTACATCACGTTACATTGGCGAGTTTTTAAATGACTTGCATTTGACCTCCAGAGTTCCTCCGAAACACAAAGATTAAATCAATGTGCGCTGAAACTGGCTGCTGGTAGAACTGATGTCCTCAGCCTATACTTCAAGAAAAACTGCTGCATGCACAATTTTTTTGGACAGCTAGAGGAGCCACTGGGAATGAAAAAAGCAAATTTAGAGCCGGCTGTTGAATTTTCCACTATATAAATTTCAATAAGCAATCTATTTTTTGCCATCATAGCAACCTTTGTTGTGTCTTTGTTGTTAGGTTAAGGCAGACACATTGAGAATCCTCAGGAGGTAAAGCATTGGTGTCATTTAGCGTTACAAAAGCAGAATATTAATAATTAGCCTTTCATGTCTGATACTTGCATTTATGGCCACAGCTGCTGAGCAAAAAAGCCTTTGTATAACTGCTTTAATTTATTTATTTATAACAGTAGTAGTCAACCAATATGTTTTATATAATAATAATAAAAGACAGACAGACTATGTAATATAATATCTTGGCCAACATATTAGTTTATTTCTTTTCAGTGACAGAAATATAGTATGCTGCTTTTTCACATCACTTTGTTTTATAACAGTACTAATCAAATTATATGTTTTTGTTTTGTTTTGCTTTTTATTTTTGCGTGTTTGCTTTTATTACTATTTTAATGAGTTAGTGTAATATAAATATTCATTAAGTTTTCATTTAATAGAGTACTAATAAATGAGAATACTATCATACTATCGGAAATAGTATGTTGTGTTTTTTTTTTTGTCATCTCCTTGGAACTTGTTTTTGCATATATGCGTTTATTGATATTAATAATTTATGAGACTATAGGGTCAGATTTTCTTCTGAACCATATCTAATTAATTTAATGTTTATGTTCATAATCAATATTGTATTGATCCGACTCGCATCAGCAAAAAAATAATTGTATGGTTTTGGTATTGATGCGTTCACAGCAGAAGAATTATGCACAATATTATCATTCACTGATAATGAATGCATCATATTTTTTTCCCCCCTTCCCCTAACATTTGCTTCCTTTGAAGATTAGACTGGTAATTATTCTATCATCGTGACAAATGAAAAATATCCTCCAATCTTCCTTCAATTCAATTAATCTGTGCTTTATTTCCTGCCTGCATATTTGTAAATATGAGCAGTACCCAACCATGCAGTAAATTCATTGATGTTCTTCTCTAGTTTACGACTGAACATTATGTAAATGTTCATTTTTGAATAATTCAAGCTGGGAGTCATTTGCATAGAGGAGCAGGATTGGAGGCCATTTGTTGAGGGAGGCAGGTGGAGGGGTTGAGTGATGTGTCACCTAAATGCATGTGACCTTTCCAGTTCAACCTGGATTCTTTGCTGCTTTTGAACTTCAGGGTCCTTGTAGTGAGCAGCACAAATCACACAAGATATCGTACTACAGTCTGGACAAACATGGTCCAGTTTGCAGATATATATATATATATACAGTATATTGCCAGTGGTGTACAGTATGTTTTAATTTCCTGTTTTGGACATGGGACGTTGTTTTTACAAGGTTTTTTCAGTTGTGTTATGAGAGAATTTTGTTTTCAGAGTACTGTGCATATGGATTTCATTTAGACCAGATCTGACTGAAGTAAAAGAGCAAAGGCTGCTTTTTTCCCTTTCCTTGAATGTCATAAAAATCCTTTTGTCATCCACTTTTGGAATCTTTTAGAAGAAGAATCGACTCACTCCATTCAGCAACATTCAATTTAAACTCACCGTTATCAAACCACATAAATGGGAATTCACTGAGAAGGTAGAATCACAGTTTGATGTCCTCCAGTGTGACCCTAGGCTCTGACGGGATACAGCATGTGCTAATGTGAACAGTTTAAAGGGATAGGTTATCCAAATATGAAAATTCACACTCATTTATTCACTCTCATGTTGTTCCAAACCCATATGCTTTTGTTGTTGTTTTCCTGTAAAGCACAACATTGAAAAAGATTGAAAACATTGAAACCTTCATACAAGAAGAGATCATGCGATATGCGATAACTCATTAAATAATGCGATAGTCGATATGCGATACGATACTGCTTAGAGTGCCACATGCTCAGATGAAACAGTTTTACTCAGCTGTTGCGGAGTCAGTTCTATAACTATCTTGTGTCATATATATACTGTATATACAGTATATATGGTTATTTGTATGTATGTATCAAGAGCTCCTGTAAAACCTCAACAAATTCCTTGTGTTTGCACATATTGTAAAAGTGGTGAATAAAGCTCATTCTGATTCTGATTCTAATATAACTAGTGTACATGTTTCACTTTTTGTGAGAAGAAAGCACCCCTACAACAACTTCTGAAAGAGAACCGTAGTGTTTTACTCTAGCATTACATAAAAATGTCATTTTAACATAAGTTTAGGAACTGAATAATAAAAAGGAAAAATACAACACTGCTTAGTATTTACTCTATGAATTCAATATGCACTGATTCTTATTTAAGCTATAAAAGTTATTTAGGTAAGAGCAGTGAATTATTTTCTCTTTGTGTTTTGTTCATGGCCCTATATATTGCAAGCCGTAGCAATATGCATATTGCGATGTATATTTGCGATATTTCGATAATTTCGATATATTGCACAGCCCTAGTAGCATCATAATGACAGATCAAAATGCATAATAAAAGTAAAGTAGTCCACATGATTCTATATTCCAAGTCTATTGAAGCTATTCATGTCTATTCAGATTTTAGTGAACAACAACAACTTTTAACAACACATAAAATAATAGAAAAACTAGAACAAAAATAAACTATTTTTGTTCATAAATTGGTAATAAATATCATACTTTTATAGTAGCACCCAGCAACAGATTAAATTAAACCTCAAGTAGAAAGAATGAAATAGTATTTTCTTCCTAAATATATTTTAATCATCTTTATTTACAACTTTTACATATTACATATTTTGTATGATTTTGTATATTGTTTGAAGTATCTGAATTACCTTTATAGTTAATCATTTATACAGTAAACACTGTTCTTTTAAAATAGTTTGCTTAAAAAATTAGTTTTTTTAAACTATTTAGTAAGCGCCAATCAGTGTTTAACGCAAAGTCTCAATAAAATGTACAAATTGCTGCAAAGGGATCCAATTGATTGCTGTCCTGATGAAATTGTCCTCCATCCTGAGGCCTGACTGTCACTGATTGTGTCACATTATGAACCAGGAAAGCTATTAGCAACTCCATAGCCTTTATAGACCTTTATCACACTTCCGCGTTCAAAAAGCAGAAGTTTCAAATAGCGTAAAAAAACTTGGAAACCAGGGAAGATTGTTTTATGATATTCCAAAAAATTTTTGTGACTTAAAGGGGAGCGTGCAAGCCATACTGTATGTGTATGTGCAATACTTCAGAGTCTGACCACCTTATTTTATTACAGAACTGCAAGAAAACAAACAGCATATCACGTAAAAGAGCTAAAATATTAATTACGACTAAAGATTGTTTTGGATGATTACATAAAAGGTTTGGGGGAAACTTGTTGTATTAAACAATAATGCTTACATTTTTCATGCACTTACTTTATGATGCAATCCTCAATAATTACATCAAGTTAAAGTTGTTCAAATAAACGAATACTTCCAGCCCATAGACGATTATTCAAAACCTACTAGATTGATTATCTTAAGTGAGTTGCATCCTGCGTGATTGAGTGCAGTGATTGAATAGCATTATACAAAAATGACAGGTTAATCATAATAAATATAATGCAAGATTAAACAAAATAATATTAAAAAATAAGTTTAAATCAGTCCGATTATACCTCTGGGAGTAACTTGAGCAGTGTGCTGCTATTCATACAGTGGGGAAAATATTTATTTGATCCCCTGCTGATTTTGTAAGTTTGCCCACTTACAAAGAAATGAAGGGTCTGTAATTTTATGGTAGGTTTATTTTAATGTATAGAGACAGAATACCAAACAAAAAAATCCAGAAAAAAACACATTATATAAAGGTTAGAAATTGATTTGCATTTCAGTGAGTGAAATAAGTATTTGATCCCCAAGCAAAACATGACTTAGTACTTGGTGCAGAAACCCTTGTTGGCAAGCACAGAGGTCAGACGTTTTTTTGTAGTTGGTCACCAGGTTTACACACATCTCTGGAGGGATTTTGATCCACTCCTCTTTACAGATCCTCTCTAAATCCTTAAGGTTTCTTTTGTCGTTTGGCAACTCGAAGTTTCAGCTCCCTCCACAGATTTTCTATAGGATTGAGGTCTGGAGACTGGCTAAGCCACTCCATGACTTTAATGTGCTTCTTCTTGAGCCACTCCTTTGTTGCCTTGG
>NW_015506402.1:415444-426186 GCF_001515645.1 Sinocyclocheilus grahami
CAAAGAGCTCAATTTTGGTCTCATCTGACCACAGCACTTTCTCCCAAGCCTCTCCCTCTCTGAATCATTTAGATGTTCTTTGGCAAACTTTAAACAGGCCTGTACATGTGCCTTCTTGAGCAGGGGGACCTTGCGGGCACTGCAGGATTTCAGTCCATTGCGGCATAGTATGTTACCAATGTTTTTCTTGGTGACTGTGGTCCCACTTGCCTTAAGATCATTAACAAGCTCCTCCCATGTAGTTCGGGGTTGATCCCTCACTTTTCTCATTATCATCCTTACCCCATGAGGCGAGATCTTGCACGGAGCTCCAGACCGAGGCCGATTGATGATTGTTTTGTATTTCTTCCTTTTCCGAATAATCGCACCAACAGTTGTCTCCTTCTCACCAAGCTTCTTGCTGATGGTCTTGTAGCCCATTCAAGCCTTGTGCAGATCTACAATCTTGTCTCTGACATCCTTTGACAGCTCTTTGGTCTTGCCCATGGTGCTGAGAGAGGTTGGAATGGAAGATACAGATTGTGTGGACTGGTGTCTTTTATACACCTAACAAGCTGACATTTGGAGTAACTTCTTAAAGTGGCAGGACTAATCTGTGTTCCACACAGGCACATAACCAATCTGTGGGAGCCAGAATTCTTGCTGGTTAGTAGGGGATCAAATACTTATATCATTCACTGATCAAAAATCTATTTTGAACCTTTATATAATGTGTTTTTTCTGGATTTTTTGGTTGATATTCGGTCTCTGTCTGTTAAAATAAACCTACCATAAAAATTACAAATAAATATTTTCCCCACTGTACATGATAGGGCATCAGTATAAATAAACGGTTTTAAATATTGATGTTTATTGCCAAGTCCAACTAAATTCATTTAATTTTCTTCACAAAACTGGTGTCTGCCCATTGACAGTATGCAGGTGGAAATTCCTTTATGCTACTAATCGGAGCCAGATGTGACGACACATGGACTGTGATAAAGGCCTATTAGACTAAGTGTTTTCTTCCTAAGTTTTGCAAACATGCAGGTTTCTTTTCATGTAGCAGACATGGCTGAATTTTAATGTAACAATGTAGCCAATCATTCCTTAATTTCCAATGTTTTAACTCTGAAATAGTTTTAAAATAGTAAAGACTTTTACATTTTTACAAAGAAATTGTCACTTTTGATCAATTCTATATCTGAATAAAAGTATTGTCTTTTATATATATATATATATATATATATATATATATATATATATATATATATATATATATATATATATATATTGCTTAGCAAATTGTGAATGATTGTGCAAAACAAAGTAAATAAATAATTAACTACACAGTGGCACAGCTATGAAATAAATGAACTGTATATTCATTCTTAAAAGGCTTGTTTTGGATTCGATTCAGAGGAAGGTAAAATATCAGCTGTTAGCACGAATGCGCAACATCTTTAGCCTTAGTTAATTTGCCCACTATATTTGATGAACCAGATAGCACTCAATGAACAGTGAAGCGTTTATTGTAGACTTCCTTTATTGCACATGCCTTCAACTCATTGGGCATAACCAACAACCTCCGATGAGAAAGTGACGGCATGCTTGTTGTTGTTTTTCCCTCGTCCTCTTTCCTCAGCACATATTAGGAGTGTGTAGTGCCTTCACCAGTTAATCCAGCTCCTCACAGAGAACATTACCTTTTTATGTCCCAGTGTTAAACTGTATAAAGTATCCCTCAGGCTACATCCGATCACACTCACCATGATAAGAGCTAACGGAGTGTATCAATTGCTCATGAGTTCCCATTCTCCACGAAATAAGGAGAGGCAGCGGGATGTGGATTCTGAACCCGGCAGCACTTTCACAAATGAAGGCTCAGTCCCTGCACCTCTAATCAATTACCTGATATTTTCTCCTCTTTACGGTATCTCGCTCACCATTTAGCTCACTAACAGACAGGTTTGCTGCAAAGCCTATTGTGGGGGAGGATTCTATAACTCTCTCCTCAGTGCGCTAATGGAGGAGGAAGTCGGAGGCTAGCGGGCCGACCGAGCAATGCCACCGGGTGCTGCCTGCCACGGGTATCTCACTGCAACCATGCGTTGGTTGGCCATAGCAAGCGTGTGTTTTGATAAACAAGGGAGTTTTATAAATGAGGGCCGTGCTCCTAGCCTATAATAGACATATCTTTTTCTCTTGTTCCTTTTTTTATAGCTTAACCTAGTAAGCTACCTCACTGCCTACATAGACAGCTGTTTGACTCTCAGTTGAGTTCAGTGTAAGTCTATTGCAAAGGTAGCCAAATGATATTCTTAATTTGGCATAAAATGCACAGCACCCTCAAAAATTTGGTAAAATATAAAATGTTATTTACACTGAACTTTGTTTTATATTTATCAGTTTTTTTCATTATGGGATTGTCTTCCCTGTGAAGGATACATTCAGTGCTACCTTTCAGATTTGATCAAAATAATATTATTTCGGTACCAATATTAAATGGTCAATATTAAATATTTTTATAATTTTCATTTTGTTTTTGTTTAATTTTAGCTGTAGTAAATTTTAATTATGTGCTTTTGATATTGTTTTTAGTTTTTATAATTTATATATTTATTTATTATTATATTTATTATAATACAATTATAATAATTATTTATTATTTTATAATTTTAAGTAAATATAATATATAAAATAAGTAATTTTAGTACTTCAGCTTCAGTTAATTATTCAAATGTTTTCAGTCAGTTGCCAAGGCTACATTTTTACTTGGGGTTTAAGTTAAACATTTTTCTAATTTTTTTGTTTTACTATTAACTCTAATATTTGTATTATTTTAGCTTAATTTCAATTACAGAAAATTGTTAATTAAATTTTTTGTAAACAATGACAACACTGCCTTTTAAAAGCACTAATAATATAATAACACGGTTTAATGTAATCCAATCTATTTTTCCATTTGTACAGTATCATGTTGTGATGCCCAAATTAATTTAAGCATTTAAAACAATCAAAGTTTTTAGTGTTTTTGATTTAACATGAAAATAATTATTCTATTGGCCAGATTTTCAATATCTGCACATCCCTAATGGCTTACTCTTTAAACCGCCTTCATGTTGCATATATTGCCTTAAGATGCTTCTTCTTCTTCTTTTTTTCATTATACTTATCCTCAATTATCATGTTGCCTCCTCATTCGTTCTTTCTTTTTTGTCACTGCAATTTGTAAAATATGATTATGATAACCTGCTTTTGTCTAATAGAAAGTGACTGCTTCTCTATCAGTGGTGCTTCTTGCACATTATTTAACGGCAAAGTCAGAGCCCAAATTGGCAACTAATCCAACAAACGGACTAGTGGGGAACAGTTTGGTCAGCCAGACAACCCTCTTGGCCAGGGATATCGCTCTGGGAAATTGTACCTACACCCTGGTCTATTAATGGGAATTGATTGGTGTTTGCCTGGAAAAGATCGAGAGCTAGCCTCACCTGTTCTCTGATCTTATCGGCCATGAAATGAAAAAATCCACTCATCCCAGAATTAAACGCAGCATCAAATTTTTTCCCCCTGCCTTGTCCTCTGATATTAAATTTCAGAACCTCCGCTCGGCAGTTCCTTTTAAGTCGTCTGAACTAAGGCAAGGACAAAAGGAGGAATGTTTTTTTGTGAATTACAAATCTGTGAAAGGAGAATTTAGTATAGTAGTAGCAATAGTGTTTCATGTAACCATCCCCCTCCCCTTAAAAGGATGCTCTTCCTTCATTGTCACTTTCTGGGACACTATTGTTTGGGCCCAGAAAAAAAACATGCTTTCACCCGACTTGATGGGTTTCCTCAGCAGATCTTTTAACTAGCATTAAGGGCTTCAGTCATGCTGTCTTCCTGATCTGCACTTTTCCCCCGTGGAAATCTCTCCCTCCAGTGCTAGTTATAGACCCGGCCACATTCTCTCTGCTTCGTCCACTGCCATAAACTAGGCTTTGGGAGAAAATAGAAGACGTATTAGTATGTATGAAGTGTGTAAATGAAGACATGGCGGTGTGTGCATATTGCAGACGTAAGGGAGTTTTGAGGGATTTCTCCATGCTCCAGTCCACTTCAGCCGCATATTGTTGCCTCATCAATAAATTATATATTAATGCTTCCTTCTTCTATGCTAATCTGGAGCCAAAAGCCACATGCTCAATCCAGAGATGCTAGAAAGCACTCTGGAGGTTGGACATGCTTGAAAATAAACGGAAATAGAATCTTGTTACAAGCTTTGATCCTTTCCATAAAGTGATGTCACAATCATGCTGTTTGTTGTGTTTATCAGGAAAAAGAATTACATCAATTGCATTGCTTGCTGCTGAATCTTTTGCAAAGCAATATTTTGCCTTTTTGTTGTGTTGTGAATGTGAGTTTGCAGTCTGTATTGAATGCAATGAAAGAAAGACAGTGTGCTGCAAAATAGTTACAAGAAACTTTTCTGTTGAATTTTCCTTGCACGCTGCAACATACAGTACAGTGCATAGTAGGGCTGAAACTATTCCTCGAATACCTCGAGTAACTCGAATACAAAAAATCATCGAGGCAAATTATTGTCCTCGAGGCTTCGTTTAGTCTATTTACTGTAACTACACATGGAACGCCGTGTTACACCGTGTCACAAACCATTATTACTGACGCACAACCGATAAACGCTGGACCATAGACTGTAAAAAAGCGCTGGACATATTTAAGATCATAAATCAATATGGTGGCTAGTTATGATGTCCCTACGTTTGTGAAAGACTAAGCGCCATTGTGTATAAAAATACCACAGAAAGAAAATTTGTCAATATCACACGAAGAGTGCCAGGTTTCACCTCTAAAATCAGTGTGATTACAAACATGATTTTATTCAGCAGTTCAATAAACAAGAAGTTAATATTAAGAGAATTACGTTTTAGACACTATATTGCCTGTTTTTGCTTTACTTTGCCAAAAAAATAAAATCCAAACACAGTCACAGCACTGTTTCGTGTCTTTGAGCAGCATGATGGTGTTTCGTTCCTAAATGAATCAACCGTTTAAATGATTCGGTTCAATCGCAATGACTCACTTCTTAACAGTGACTTGCTGCCACCTACTAGCGGTTTTAATTTGACATATAAAGTATCTTTTCGTTTTTAAAATAATTTTAAATATCAGTATTCAATGTTTTATGTTTAAAATAACAAAATATTATTTATGCATTTGTAACTGCAGGTTAAATGCATTAATTTACCCCTGTGTGGGAAATTCATCCCATGCAGCTTCTGTGTTTCCTCTGCATTGCAAAGATGAATTTTGATACTGATATCATTTGATAACAGCCCAGATGTCTTTTATTCTAATTGACTGATTAAATGTAAGAATTTGACTCAAAAGATGATGCACACTTTTAGAAAAAAAAAGGCTTTATAAAGGTAAAAAAGCGGTTTTAATTTGACATTTAAAGTATCTTTTCGTTTTTAAAATAATTTTAAATATCAGTATTCAATGTTTTATGTTTAAAATAACAAAATATTATTTATGCATTTGTAACTGCAGGTTAAATGCATTAATTTACCCCTGTGTGGGAAATTCATCCCATGCAGCTTCTGTGTTTCCTCTGCATTGCAAAGATGAATTTTGATACTGATATCATTTGATAACAGCCCAGATGTCTTTTATTCTAATTGACTGATTAAATGTAAGAATTTGACTCAAAAGATGATGCACACTTTTAGAAAAAAAAAAGGCTTTATAAAGGTAAAAATGCCCATAAAATGTAAAAATCTATTTAAACTTATTGGAACCGATTAATTTCTATCACTGCTGTGAATTGACCCGCACATAGAATATGAATGATATCAAAAACAAGTTTTACACACACACACACACACACCAGTACATAAAGGGACATTTAAGAGGGTTTATTCTCCAAATAACTAATTCCATGTTGCAGAAAAATGTGTTTAAAAATTAGGGGTGCTCCGATCAGGATTTTTGAAGCCGATCACCGATCGCCGATCACAGAAAGCAGTATCTGCCGAAACCGATCACCGATACCGATATTTTTTAAGCCTTCTTTTTACCATGTAGAATTATTTATAGTGATACTCCAATCAGGATTTCTAGACATTTACTCCAGGCTTTAATTTCATTTTTGAAAATGGGGGTAATTCCCCTCTTAGGTGACTCTTGTTGAGAGTCACCTAAGCCTGATTTTGCCTGATTTTGTGAGCTGTGTGTGAGGCAGTTACACCAAGTTCACACATACTCCGTCTGCAGTGTGTATGCAGTCCATGTGTGGTACGTAAGCAGTGCAGAAGCAGCACGGACTGTGCTTTCACACAGGAGTCTGCAACTGATCTGTGGCTGTTTACTACAAGCACAACATTTATCCATTATTTTGATTTCAAATCCAAACATTGTTACTGAATATGCTGAATATAGCATTGTGATTATTTTTTTTACACAGTACAATACAATCTATTAAGTGCACAAGTGCATCTATTATTGCTTATCTAGAAGTGCTCTTTGCCTTTAAACCTAGCCAAAAAGTCATATGTGAAACACAGTAGACATTTATGGTGTAATTACTACATTTTCGTGTCAATCCAAGTTCATATTTACCGCAAACATTGCGCTGTCACTTTAATTCAGCGCGTGCAGCGCAGCAATAGACTCGATCTCTGCACTGCTGCAGACACACCGCTACTGGAACACACTGCCACACCGCAAACGTGTGCAGTGTGAACGCTTTATAAACCAGGTTTATATCTAAGAGCGCAAGTCCGGTTTTGTGCGAGAGCAAAGGAAATCAACGTGCGAGTGGGGAGATTCGCGCTCGCACATAATATTAATCTACCTTCGCGCTGAACGGATTTGTTTTATTGAATCATATTTCCGGGAAGAGTGTTGTCCAATTCACAAACAGATGATTCTTATGAATTTAATGTTTTGAATCAGTCTGAAAAGTGTGTATATATATATATATATATATATATATACACACACACACACAAAGCATTTGAAATGCAGCATACCAATTTCATAAGTTGCACAGGTATATTTGTAGCAATAGCCGATTTTCCTTTTATGCCAAAAATCATTAGGATATTAAGTAAAGATCATGTTCAATTAAGATATTTTGTAAATTTCCTACCGTAAATATATCAAAACTTAATTTTTGATTTGTCCCGTCCGCGTTTAAATCGGATGTATGGACTTACTTCGGATTTGTATAAAACAAGGAGGGGATGTAAGTAGGGATGAACCGAAAATATAGGCTATATATAATAATAGTAATATTAATATATATGGCGCGCCGCGTCCTGCCCGGCAGTGTTCAGTGCACATGTTTCACTCTCCTCGTCACTGCGCAGTTTGACGATCCCCTTAATATTCCGATCTATGAATGTACGTTCCGCTCGTGTACCGCTCATGCTCATCGGAAAAGCAAAGTCCGCTCAAATAACGCGCTGACAGGAAATTTCTATGCAGTATAGGCCTATTTGTTCCGGTTTGCAGTAGCGCTACTGTGCTGTAACATGATGTAGGCTAGTTCAGCTGTACTGGGCAACGCTGGCAAAATAATGCTACCTTCAGTGACGCTATACTCTGCTCATATGCACTGCTAATAATAGCTTTGTAGGACTTTACATTATTTGCATAATTAAAAACAATTTTGAAAAAAACAAACAACAACAACAACTTGTTACTGTTACCTGATTCTGTTACATAGAAGTGAATAAAAATAATATATTGATATTTAATATCAATCAATCAATCAATCAATAATTTTATTTCGGTCCTCACAGACAACTTTTCACAAAATAAATAAACATAATTACCGAAAAAGGTGTAGGCTCAATCTATGTCTGCTAAATGACTAAATGTAATGTAAATGTAATATTAAGGTAACACTTTTCAATAAGGTTACATTAGTTAATGTTAGTTAATTAGTAGAACTTCATGGAAGAATGACAGCATTGTTTATTTCATTTCATTTGTATATTTGTTTTATTGTATTTGTCCGTTTGTTTTACTTTGTTTCTTTGTTCATGTTTTTACTGTATCTTATCTTATGTATAAAACACAAAAAATGCCTGCACACTAGTGCATTTACAAATTGATGTTTTATATTCATTTCATTAAATATTTTTTTAACATTTCAGAATATAAAGCAATGTCAATTCTGCTCTTAATTTGTCATATATATATAAAACAAAAAGTACCAATAAGAATACCGTTAAAGTACCGAATCGATAAGCAGTATCGATAAGAGTAGTAATACCGTTAAAACCTTAACGTTATTATTGCTATATATACATTATCTTGCAAATCTATCTCGCAGAGTCGCCAGCTGTTTTTCAAACATTTGTCTATGATGCATTTTTGCTATTCGCAATTCAGAAGCGAGATCGCGCCCACGCGGAGGAGCTTCAGCACGCACAACATGAAAGCCCTGTTTAATTATGATAGAAGAGAGAACTAAACATTCAAACATCTGCTTACGCTTTAGGCCTGTGGTGGTTTTTTTAAGCTAATTTTTTTTTTTTTTCGATTTTAGCTTCTAAGGATTATACAAAAGAAGACATGAGGTAAAGCTATTAAAATCTAGCTGCGTTTCGTCTTGCGCAACTTCTTTCCCTTCACAGCGGTGCGCATTCGTTCCTCCCTAAAACCCAAACTTAACGTCAGAATCAGCTCAATCGGTGATTGTTGTAAGATGCCGTCTTTACTGTTGCTAAATTGCTAAAACGGGACATGTTTGCCAATAAAACGTTGAAAGTACAATCCGCACAAGAGACGCTGTTCCTCAGGCTGAAATGTGTGCACACTCCAAAACGGACAAACAAATTACACTTTGAGCTTTGGGCACATGTCCAAACGATCAAATACACACAAAATATGTCAAAATGGCCAGCTTGGAGAGTATTTACTTAAACACAGTTTATGTCTTAAGTGGAGGAGAACAGTTGGGAGAAAATCCGATGTGTGTCTGTCAATATATTGTCTTAAAGTGACAGACTGGCACTTGGGCCATCAAAATGCAAATCTGCTCTTAATCTGAATAACGTTATAGCTTTAATAAGCATTAATCTATCAATACATACACTGAAAACTATGCAGTGTTCATTTACATTTGATTGCTGTTAGATTTCTTTTGTAGGCTATTACTTACCTGAACAGTAATGTTAGTAGAACTTCATGGAAGAATGACAGCATTGTTTATTTCATTTCATTTGTATATTTGTTTTATTGTATTTGTCCGTTTGTTTTACTTTGTTTCTTTGTTCATGTTTTTACTGTATCTTATCTTATGTATAAAACACAAAAAATGCCTGCACACTAGTGCATTTACAAATTGATGTTTTATATTCATTTCATTAAATATTTTTTTAACATTTCAGAATATAAAGCAATGTCAATTCTGCTCTTAATTTGTCATATATATATAAAACAAAAAGTACCAATAAGAATACCGTTAAAGTACCGAATCGATAAGCAGTATCGATAAGAGTAGTAATACCGTTAAAACCTTAACGATACCCATCCCTACTCCTGAGACCCTGTGACCTCATATGAGGACATTATATTTTGGTGTATTTCTCTGAGACTGTACATGCCACAGTTTTAAGGTCCTGTACAGAGCACATTCAGGGCTTTTCAAAGATACTAAATGTTTGGATGTTTCACTATGACCACTCCCTCTCCTTGGTCTTCAAATATGTCTGATATTAATTTAGTGACAATTATAATGAGGGTTTCAAATCAAAATATGACTTTCTGTTACGAAACAGGATGTTGATTTCATACATGTCCACATATGAGGACACTGGGACTAAAAGCATGTTTATTAGCATTTTGGGAGACATAACAAATGAATAGGGAAATAAATTATGTTTCAATATTCTATGAAATATTAAATATTATTATGAAAATCTTTTCAAATATTACTCCCATTATTACACTTCTTTTTTCATTACATGCTGCCCCAAAAACACATTAATATGCAAATCAGATTTAGTTTATAGATACATTGTATATAATGAGAAAACCCATTTATGGCCATTTTACACACATTTTGCAGAAAGAAAAATGGTATATCAAATCATTCTGTTATAACATAGTTGAGAATCATCTTTATACAAAGTTTGGTAAAAAAAAAAAAATCCTGAAAGCTAAAAATGTATTGGTGATTTTAAAAATCTATTGTTTTTGCCTATGCATGTTCATTCATGTCTTTTTATTTTTTTTAAAAATTGAGTTCCGATGTCCTCTACCGAGGACATAGCATAACTTATGAACGAAATATAATTTAAAAAAAAAAAATTTGTATGCTCTATGTAAAGACATGAAAAAAACTATTGTTCATTAACTAAAGTAGTTAACTAATGAACCTTATTGTAAAGTGTTACCAATATTAATATAAATTCTGTCCAGTTTTATTGTGTTACTTTCAGTAAAAGTGTGGTTATTTTATTGGCTTGTGTTTTTTTTAAATTCAGTATCATTAAAATTGAGATAAATTTAAAAAGTCTTACAAAATTACTTTATATTATTTAATAAAATAATAAATAGTCATTATAAAGCAGTTTCAGTTTTCGGCCAAGTGCATCCAGAATTTTCGGTTTCCGTTTTGGCCCAGAATTTTCATTTCGGTGCATCCCTAGATGTAAGACTACATGTTTTGTTTTATTTAATTTAATTCAAATTTAACAGTAATTTACTTTCAAATGCCCCAATTGCTGAAGGGTCTGCAC
>NW_015506402.1:427774-449387 GCF_001515645.1 Sinocyclocheilus grahami
TGCATACAACATATATGACAGGTTTTCATGAGTGTTGGTCAGTTTGTCTGCTTGACAGTCCCATTTTGCACTGCAACAATAAAACTGAAGTGAGATAAACAAACTGAGAAATGTTTATTTTTAGTTAAAACAGATGTTGTCAAAGTTTTCCTTTGGGGACATAATTTGAAGTTGGAAAAAGGTAATAAATTGCAATATATCGCAATATATTTAAAATCGCAATAATATTGTATCGTGACACAAGTATCGTGATAATATTGCATCGTGAGGCCTCTGGTGATTCCCACCCCTACTAACAAACCATCCATCAATGGAAAGCTTATTTATTATGTATAAATCTCAATTTCAAAAATTTGACCCTTATGTCTGGTTTTGTGGTCCATGGTCACATATAATACAAAATACCAAACATTTGATGTATATATATATATATACATATACATACACTGTATGTGTATATATATATATATATATATATATACACACACACCAAATATATAGATAATCAAATAAAACAAGCACACCAAGTGCCTTTAATGTCTTCTCATAAATATATATTTTCAAAACTATATCACATTTGCATATACATTATTTGGTACATTTCACTGAAAGATATATTAATGTGGCAGTTTAATTAGGCAGACCTACAGAGATATTGATTATTCACTAGCCCGAGGTAAAGTTTTCCTTCTCTTCGTAGTCATTCATCGATCTCTCTGTGGGGAAGATTGACAGTCACTGTGCCTGAATATCAAGTGCTCCACCATACTGAAGGCTGACAGTTTTAGATTCTCCACAGGCTTACATGTACTCCCTCCATCACCAGCCCAAAATATCTCTGTATATCTTACTTCCCCTGTGTGTTGGTCAAAAACATGGCAGTCTTCATCAAAATTATGCATTACATATACTGAAATGTATTCATGGACATTATACTTAAGAGTCACCGTTTTTTATCATTTCAAAAGGGACCAGAAATTCTATTTTATTTTATTTTATTTTTGTGCATGTGTGTAAAATTGGGAAGACATATTCAAAATACATTATTCTTTTTTGTGTTCAAAGAAATTAATGATGACTTTACCTGAAATTCATAGGCATAAGTTCAAAATCTGTGTTCAGTGGATAAGAAAAAAGATATCTGTGATAAGGATTATAGATTCTGACATGCAAACAAACTGTTCTCATGAATATGGAGAATTTAAGACACGCAACCTCCCTTCAGGCAAACACATTCATGCAAAGCTTAAATATCAGTGCTTTGTGTTTTGCTCTTTAAGTTGTTACAGCAGAAAAAAAAGGAAGGAAAAAAATAAAAAGTTGATGAATGATTTTAATGCTACTGCATGAGGTGCAAATTATAGAGAAGCTATGCCTCAAAAAGCATATCAGAGACTCATTACGTTTCCGCGATTCTGTATATGCAGGGCTTCTCATTTATTTTTCATTTTAAAACAACCACACAGCCTCAGCGGTTGCCATTAGGCCATTAGCTTCATCTCATTAGTTGTGTAAAAGTTGGGCATTTTCTTTCATTTCTGCTCCTCCTCAACAGCCTTTAAAATGCATTGGTTTCAGTGTTTGGATCGCAGTTCATGCTAAGCCTGTCACTACGAACCCAACACCACTTGAAATACTTTGATTCTGTTTTTGTTTTCCGAACATGTCCAGCCTATGCAGAAGAACCTAGAATTTAAACCACGAACTGCTGCAATGTAATGTTTTTAGTTGTTTTTGTATAAATATTTTTCATTTCATCCAGACATTAGATAAAGATTGAATAGATTGTAAAGGCTGTGAGTCAGAGAATAGCTCCTTTGCAGTACAGTAGACATCTGTTTTACTGTTTATCAGTTATTTATCTTTTTTCTTTTTTTTTTAATGCTACAGTTTCTTACTAATAATGCAAGTAGTTCAAGTATTTTGTAGAATTGAAGTTCTGTATTATTTTCCTTTTTCCTTTAAACACAAAATGAGATTTTAAGCAAAATGTCTGAGCTGCTTCCCCCCCCCCATAGAATTAAAAGTTGATGGTGATTTACACTAACGTATAATAAAGTATTGTGAAAAATGAAAATAATTAATGTACTGTATTCAGACTTAAAGAGCAGGTCATATGGGTTTTTGAAAAATATATCTTTTGCAGTTTATAACGTAGCTATCCTTAAATAAAAACAATCTGCAAAGTTGTTAATAAAAAAATTCTGAATTCTGAATTCGCCTTAACGAGTTGTCATATTTTCTAAATCTTTTGCCTGTTACCAGTATACGTCACTGGGTAACACATTTGCATAATCCCCGCCTGCCCGCGAAATACCAACAGAGTCTGACCTGCCCACAAACACTTCCGCTAGTTAGTGTGTTTACGTCATGTTGAGAAGACGCTGTGTTCAAGGATACCACAGAAATACAATTTGAACCTTTTGTGTACATGTCATTTTACCCAGGACTACTTCTCTAATCTTGGCTTTTATCTTGGTTGGCTTCTAATCTTCTTAATTTGGACTAACAAACTCCTCCGAAGCACAACCTGTAAGTACGATTGATACGTTATGTGTACATTTTCAATTGAGTGCTCAAAATATCAAGTTTTTGTGCTAATATGTGATGTACACCTAGTGCAGCTTTAGGTTTCCAGGTAAAGCACAATATTACTGTCTTACTGAAGTAGTTCTGATAATTCGCTGTGAACCCACTATTTCCTAAGAATGTGTAGATTAATGTAGATGGACGTTGTTCTAATTACTTCGTTTAATAATAAAGAATGTAGTGTAGTGCACAGACTTTATAATCATTGTGAAATTTCTGTTCATTTTGCTGCACGGCAGTTATATGGTTAATGCGGGAGAGACGAGCGAGTTAGTTAGGCTTCTGCGCCTGTGATACAGCTGTTCTGCGTTCTGATTAAAAGTTAAGACACAGAGCGTCGTTCTTCAAACATTACAGTAGACATATTTTGGTTTACAAACTGTATTGTTTCATCAGTTAGTCACATTAGCACTTGGCTAACGTATCCACCATTATTGTTTTAAAGGTGCCGTAGGAGATCTTGGAAAATGCTAACTTTAGCCTGATAGCACTGAAAGGTTACGTCCCAACCTCCCTGCAATCGCCGTCCAAAGCCACGCCCCCTAAACACATATACACTCACTCACAGACCAGAATACCAGAGACAACATTACTACAATAGGCTACATCAGTGGTTCCCAGTTCCAGCCCATGTTCCGAAGTTAAATAAACTTCAACGGATGTCCCGTGCTCATGGAGTAGGGAGCAATGAACAGTGTTATCATATCGATCGGAACACATGCACGGTTCATGCACGTAGCTCTCTTCTAACAAGCTGGTTATCTGAATCGGGTGTGTTAACTAAGCTAACTTGCTCAAGGACTCCTCTCTGTGCCAATCACAGCAGGCTTGGCCAGCTGACCAATCAGAGCAGAGAAGGCTTATGGAAAGGAGGGGTTTGCTCTGAATTTGCTTGGAACGAACCGTTTAGAAATCATTGGTAAATGACTCATTATATGACAAATATTAAATGTATATTCTGAGAAAATTACAATGTTCCCTTTCAATACTACTGTAGCGTCTGCATAGAATCATGCATGAGCGTTGGATGTTTATGGCTTAAGAGACCCCTTTTAATTGATGAATGATTATATTATCTGCTCGGTGGACGGACAGATCAAATAATTGTAATATTGATTCTGCTGCAGTTAATTCGAAGATATAATCTAAATATTTATTATGAATCATAACCAGTTATAATTCGTCATAAATATTCCCCTTTTTAGAGCTAATAAATAATAAAAACATTACACTACACTCGTACTGCGTCTTGCTAGACGCATATTTTTTCTCCTGAACTGAAGCCTTTTTCCATCCGGCGATACTGAAAGAGCTTATTTCTAGCAGGTAAGCCCTAAAAGAGCAAATTTTAGCGACATTGTTGCAAATGTCGCGCTGTGAGTGTGGCTCGTGCAGGGAATCTTGCACGATGCAGAAGGGCAGTGAGTGCCTTCACCTGTCTGGGCAGCCCCCACGCAGAGACTGCTCGGTCACTGAGACGGAATGCTCTTGTTGAAAGCTCTCGCCCTTCTCCACTCGCAGACCGCCTTCACTGAAGGCAGCCCCGCTCTCCCGTTTCTCCTCTCTCAGCAAACCTTGGAGATGGAAACAGCAGAGTCAGGGAATAAGCAACCGGGTTGACTGATCTCATGCCGACACAGAGCCTGCATACTCGCTCTCCCCGCTGCACTTCGATCCGTGTCTTGCACGTAAGGATCAGTGTCCCTCTTTACATCGAGCGGCTCTAGATCGGAAGTAAATCAGAGCAGATGCTGCCACTGGCAGCTTTGAATTGTGTGTGTCACTATGACTGCGCTCACAGACACGGGCTGCTGTTACCACGAAAGCAGTCTGCCCCTGTTCGTTTGCGGAAGGCGGCCCTGCCTCCCCGGCCTCATGTTTCTCTCCTCCCTGTTACCTCGGAGGAAGCAACGGCGATCTCGTGGGCTGAGCGATCAGGCCGAGTGATTTCATGCTAACACACATCAGGCGTGCTTAATCTGCCAGTGTGTGTTACATCGTTCACGAGCAGCTTAATCCTCCTGGGCAGATCAAAGCAAAACGCTGGCAGCTTCGCATTTGTGTGTGTGTCGCTGAGCCCCGCCTACCCCGTGCTTGTGTTTCTCTCCTCCCAGTTACTCGGAGGTAGAAATGACGAACACGTAGGTATGAACGATCAGGTTTGAGTGATTTAATGCCGGCAAAGCCCCCCCATGCATCACTCTCCACGCAGCTCTTTGATCTGCCAGTGTGTTTACACGAGGGGATCGGCGCCTCTCATTGTCGAGCGGCTTAATCCTCCTGGGCGGTTTGGAGCAGAGCGCTGTAACCAATGATTCAATATCGCTGACAGCTTTGTATTTGAACGCGCCTCTCGCCTGGGCCATGCCCACGCTGAGGCTGCGCTGCTGAGACAGACCGCTCTTAGAACGAGAGCTCATGTCTCACTCTGCTTTGCTCGCAGCTCGATTTCTTCAATGAAGACGGCCCCGCCCCTCCCCTCATCCGCTACGAGCGGATTTGAGAGAATGCGCACAGCATTTTTGATCTGCCAGAGTGTTTACACATAAAGATTATCAAAACTCCTTTTCTAACGAGTGGTTTGATCTTTTTAGGTGGATTAAAAGAGAATGCTGTCACTAATGTTTATTATCACTGACAGCTACAAATTGAATGCGTCTGGGCCACGCCCACGCTGAGGCTGCGCGCACCGGGGCTGACTGCTCTGCTATGAGAGCATCAAGTCTTGCAAAGCAGTTTTTGAAAGCATTTTCAGGGAAAGCAAATTTCGGCGAACAGCCTCTCAATTTAATCCAACCCCTTGTCACACAGACTGAGGCCTGTCGGGCCATCTGGGTGTTGGAGATAATAAAACGAGGTTATTCACTGCAATTCGCTCGGAATACCCCGCGATTCAGCTGCGTGGTTCCCACCTCAGCTTAGAGTAAAGATGCACACGTCCTGCGCTCAGAGGTGATGCATTTGCTGGCGATAGGTGCCGTAGAAACTGTTCCCCCAGCTCAGAGTGAGTCAGGCTTCCACAGCCGCTACTTCCTCATCCCCAAAAAGGATGGTGGCCTCCGGCCCATCCTCAATCTCAGACACCTGAATCATGCCCTCATGAAAAGGTCATTCAGGATGACTATGCTGAAACAGATCCTTGCGCGAATTCGCTCAGGAGACTGGTTCTTTTCGCAGGACGCATACTGGCTCCCCGCACTTTTACCAAGTGCAAAGTCTCTTTCCCCTCTGAGACAGGTGGGAATCCACATTCTCAATTATCTCGACAACTGGCTCGTTCTGGCCCAGTCAGAGGCAGAATTAATATCACACAGGACCCTCCTCCTCAGACACCTGGAGTGCCTGGGACTCAATTTTCGACTCAGCCCAAATGAGAGCTGTAGTCACGCCGGAACGGGCTCTGGCCATGCGGAGGCTGGCGACCTCCTTCGAGATTGGTAGCACTCTCCCTCTCAAAGTGTTTCAAAGGATGCTGGGCCTCATGTCGGCGGCATCGCCAGCGCTACAGTTGGGTCTGCTTCGTATGCGCCCCCTTCAGCGCTGGTTAAAACCACGGGTTCCATCCCATGCGTGGCGTCATGGACGCCTGCAGATCAGGGTGAGTCAGGCCTGTGTAACAGCCCTGGCCCCCTGGAAGAACTCCCGCTGGATGGAACAAGGCGTGGCCATGGGGATGGTTTGCAGAAGGACAGTTGTCACGACAGACGCCTCCAACTCAGTTTGGGGGCGCTGTGCGAGGGCATTCCAACTTTCGACCACTGGTCGAAGTCGGAAAAAGGCTTCCACATCAACTGCCTGGAAATGCTAGCAGTATGTCGAGCCTGTCAGTTATTCCTGCCAGTCCTAAAGGGGCACCATGTGCTACTCCGATCGGACAACATGTCTGTGGTGTCCTACATAAATCGCCAGGGAAGCCTCTCCTCGAAGCATCTCTTCACTCTGGTAGAGCGCTTCTTAGAATGGGCTCAACCCAACCTGCGCTCGCTGAGAGCAGCGCATATACCAGCCAAATTTAACCAAGGAGCGGATATGCTATCAAGGAGCAATATCCCCTCAGGGGAGTGGACGCTCCATCCGCAGACGGTTCAGAGGATCTGGGAGATCTTCGGCGAGGTCTAGGTGGACCTCTTCGCCTCAAGAAGACAGCTCTCACTGCCCAATTTATTTCTCAAAGACCAGGGATGCGTTGGCCCACGATTGGCCCAACCTCCTCCTTTATACTTTCTCCCGATCGCTCTAATCCCACAGGTAATCAGGCGAGTAAGGGAACAAAAACACAAGGTTCTCCTGGTGGTCCCCCTTTGAATGATCCAGCTGTGGCTATCAGAGCTAACTCAGCTACTGATAGTGGCCCCTTGGCCTGTTCTGCTGAGACAGGATCTCCTCTCTCAAACGAACGGGACAATATGGCATCCTCGGCCCGACCTATGGGCCCTGCACCTCTGGCCGCTCGACGGGAGCCTTCGAGCCTCCCAGAACGAGTCTTAAACACAATTTCGAAGGCTAGAGCCCCGTCTATGAGACGCCTCTACGCCTTAAAGTGGTCTTTTTTTCTCCGCTTGATGTCTAAACCACGGCAAAGACCCTCATACTTCCGATTTGACAGAGGTGTTGTCACTTCTGCAAGAGCTGCTGGATAAGGGGCGTTCCCCATCCACTCTCAAAGTCTATGTGGTGGCTATAGCGGCCTCTCGTGCCCCTATTGAGGGCCAATCGGTGGGCAGAAACAGTGCGGTCGTCCGCTTCCTAAGGGGTGCCATGAGGCTGAATCCGCCTCATCCCCCTACTGTCCCTTCATGGGATCTGCAGACCGCTTTTGAGCCTCTACAGTCTGCCAACATTCGGTCGCTATCGCTGAAGACTTCTCTGCTTCTAGCACTGGCATCAGTAAGCGAATAGGGGACCTGCAGGCACTCTCTATTAGCCCTGCCTGCCTGGAATTCGGGCCTAACGACACTAAAGTCGTCCTGAAACCAAGGCACGGTTATGTACCTAAGATGCTCTCCACTCTGTTCAGAGCATAGGTCATTACGCTCTTCGCACTTCCTCCAACTGAAGAGAACAGAGAGCTCTGAGAATCTATATTGAGCGTTCCGCCCTATAGGCGTTCGGAACAACTCTTTGTCAGCTTCGGTAACCACAGCAAAGGGCTTCTTGTTACGAAGCAAAGACTCTCTAAATGGATAGTAAACTCCATCTCGCTAGCGTACTCTTCTTGGGCCTTCAATGCCCCATTGGAGTATGGGCCCACTCGACTAGAGGCATCGCCTCGTCTTGGGCATGGTCAAGTGGTGTGTCCATTGCGGATATTTGTGAGGCGGCCGGCTGGGCCTCGCCGTCCACATTCGCAAGGTTTTATAACCTGTAAGTCCTGGGCCTTGCAGGCCAAGGTCCTTTCCGCTTGAAGTGACATGCGCTGCATAAACATATCTGGCAGAATGCCCTTGGTCGTATCACGCTCAAGCTCTCTGGCATTAGTTCACCTGTTAGCTCTCGACCCCTGGGTGTCGAATTTACAGGAGTACTCTGGAAGGATTAACCAGGCCGGGTGTGACCTCAGGAAGCTCAGCCCGTCTTAGACTTGGGTTGTTGTTAACTTCTCTATGGGCATTGGTTGCTTATGGAAGTTTGATACTTTTAGTCGTTCCACTACATTAGCACGGCGTGATTGTACTGTGTTCCCATATGCGTCTAGCAAGATGCAGTACGAGTGTAGTATCGAAAGGGATTGTTTGGTTTTGGATCAATAGTTTACCTCCAGCTGTTCTTCAAGAAATCCAGAGCACACCTTACTGTCTGAGAACATTTAATTGTACATGTCTAACAAATACTGGCTTCATAAAGTCAGACCTTTCCAGACCTTTGATCTCACCTTGAGCATTGTTTTCTGTACAAAGCACCAAAGCACCATTGTCACTGTTTTCACATATCACTGTCTTTTGTGAACTTGACCTTAAAGGCTATGATGTTTAGTGAATTCTGAGGGGAAAAAATATCTATATTTTGCTGTATTGAAAGTTTGTAGTCAGTATTAAATGGTTAAAAAGTGACAAAAAATACATTCATAATGTTACAAAAGATTTCCGTTTCAAATAAATTCTTATCTTTTGAATTTTTATTCATCAAAGAATCTTGAAAAATATGACCTTTCTTGAACACCAAATCAGCATATTAGAATGATTTCTGGAGGATCATGTGACAATGAAGACTGAAGTAATGGATGCTGAAAAATCAGCTTTGCATTACAGGAATAAATTACATTTGAAAATATATTAAAATAGAAAACAGGTTTGTAAATTGTAATAATAATTCACAACATAACTGTTTTACTGTGTTGTTGATCAAATAAATGCAGCATGGTGAGCATTAGAGACTTCTTTTGAAAAAAAAAAACTATTTGACTGTTATTCATGGAAACACTATCACTTCACTATCTTTCTCATGTAATACCAATGCAAGTTAGTTTAGCTCATGTTGCTAGGCCAATTTTTTTTTTATTAGTTATTTTATTTGTATTTTATTTATTTAATTATTTATTTATTTGCTGTTGTTTTAAAACACATTCCAGTGACCTCAATGCTTTTTATCTTGGTACCATAATCTTGGTGTTAGTGCTCTTTCCTCTGGGACCAACAACACCTCCAGTGTTACTGCTCCACCTCCATTCACATACTGTATGCATTTACTACTATGATCTCTTGCAAATTTCTCGTTTTCCATTTTATTCTCTGTAAAAATCCATAATATAGTTGGTGTCAACAAGGTTAACACACTGAGATTGCTCCCATTAAAATGTCTGCTGATAGCTCAACACTTTATGTTCACATTTTACCTCTGTGACATTGATGCTAAGGGATTTATCAAAATTTTATGCCTTATGTGAATCAGTCAAATGTTATTGGTGTCTTGTGTGCATATTTTCAATGTGAAACTGTTGTTTTGAACCTACTTTTATAGCGTTTACCCAGTGGTATCTTGATATTGTACAGTCGCTGCACAAACCTGTCTGTGTACAGCAAAGGGTTAGCTCCACTGAAACAGCCTTTCGTCTTTTGTGCAGTAAAACACTGACACAGTTTTTATACAGTAACAACTAATATAGTTTTTTTTATATGTATACATAGACATGGATGCCGATTTTTATGCCTTTGAGCAACATACATCTGGGACATGGAAGGTCAGAGAAACATAACTTCAGTCTTTGACACAAGTATTAAAGGCTTTATGGTATTTCTCTTGATGGCTTGCTCGATTTCCATGACTGCTAGCTCTTTAGCTGTAAGCGGATCCGAAAGGTCAAGCTAACAAGCGTGAAATGCAATGTTCGATTCTGAGGGAAGAGAAGCATCTCTGAACCTGAGCCCAGTGTAGGACAAATGGCGATGGCTGATGGTTCAAATCAGATGTGATGTTTCTGTACCAGCCCTGTTTCTGCACACTCCAAACATGCCTCAGCCCAGTTAGCCAGCCAAGCCTCAGCAGCATCCCGTGCAGTTATGATCCTGTAGAGTCCGTGCCACATGGTTAGTGGCCTGCACTCTTAGCCTCAGGCTGTGCTGTAATTGGCAGCTGTCTGCCGTATCACTGTGTCCAGTGGATAGTAATGGAGCTACTGATGGACAGTGTGGCATTTGAGTAAAGATCAAAGGTGAATCACGCTGTCACTGGCCAGCCATCTCGTTTACTGGGGTTCTGGTGCCCTGCCAGTGCTGCGGCTTTGTATTAAGCTTGATTAGACTAACCCAGAATTCTCAGTCTCAGCTTCATCATTTTTCATGAGGTCTACATAAGTGGTTCCTTACTGGTATGTTGCAACCCAAAAATGGGGTTATGGGTCATGGACAGCAGAGAAAAATATATGGCTAAACATATTAATGGAAGCCTCAAATTTCCGCCTCAAAGTCAAAAGTTGTGACGTTATATTCTATAGTGTGACCTTATGTTTCGTAATTGTGATATTACGAGATACAGTTTCAATTACATCATTTTGCAACTAACAAATGTACCTTTTGTTGTTACAAAGGCAGGTAATTATTATATTGTTTTTTTTGTTTTTTTTACTCTGAGCTTGAAACAGGGATTATTGTTCATATATTATATATTATATTTATTATTACTTTATTTATGGCTATATATGGTTGCATCAGCGAAAAATATGGCTAAACGTTAGGATATAGTTGGAACAGTAACAGTTTTATTGAATTCAACGGATGTGTGTACAATCACACACTATGGTATTCTGGAGTAAATATGTCTGTCAAATTTTAATTTTGTTAATACTAATTCAATATTTAGCCCGATGGTCAATAAAAAAAAAACTTCTGCTTTTATTCATGGATGACATGAAGTTGTCAATTTAAAAAAAAAAAAGAAAGAAAATTGTCACCATTCATTCACCCTCGTGTTGTTTTGCAGGTTTGGAATTAATAAATGATAGAATTTTCATTTTGGGGTGAACTATCTCTTTAATACTTTTATGTATTGCTGGGCCTTTACTGTTCATAGTAATATTAATGTATTTCATATATGACTTTATTGTCATTTTAATGTTCTGAACAGTTGTGCTACTCTTTTAGGTAGCCATACCTAATTTATTTTTTCAATTAGTATTTTTTCACAGATCCGTTTAACCGGTTTGCCTTGTAATGGCATCCTGCCTCGGACTGTCAAAACCAGCTGCTTTTGATGTATTCTGCTAGCAGAAGCGTGACAAACACTCAACATGAGCTTGAGGACAGCCCGGTGACCTTTGCAAAGCTGGCCCGTGTCTCTACCATTGTAATTACGCTAGAAAAAAGTGAATATTTTCATATCAGTTCTGCCCGTCTTGGTACATATGTTTCTTTTTTTTCCCCTGCAGCATGCCTGGATTATCCAGCATCATGTTATTATAATGTCTATTATCTATCCCATATAACCATCATCCCTGCCATTATGGAAAAAAGAACAAGGGATGGGGAAAAACATGCACACGCCGCACGCACATTAAGCTTCCTTCAATTCCACACACTCAGCTGCAGTTATTTAGTTATTTCCTTGGCAGAATTTACATTACGTTAGAGTGCACAGCAGTCAGCTGAACTGTCAAGCCTGCCATGGAATCTCATGTTGTCACTCTGTCATTGTCAGAGCAGGCAGGATTTTCTCCCAGTGGATAGACAAGTCTCTGTCTAAACCCCTACAATGCACTCTCTCAGGCAGCTCACCATCTCCATCTGCATCTCTCTACATAATAGATGTTGGCCACCTGTACTGCTAGTTTCAATTTCTTCAGTCTGAGGAGCCAGAGATATTCCAAAATGAGCCAAGCCAAAGTCTAACCCGGCGGCCATTATTGTATATACAGCATTGCCACATGTATTGCCTGAGAGCTGTTTTTGACAGACTGTCAGTCTGTGTGCCTTAAAATTCCTCAAAAAGTTTTGTTTGTTTGGCTGTGGTTATTTTCTGAGGTGAACTCAGAAGTGTCTCTCAGTAGGAGATGTGGCTGGGCGGATAGTGCATGTGCTCCTTTATTTGTTACACTAACACTTTTCTGTAGGCGACCCGAGTTTGAATACAGCTCAAGTCATTTTCAGATCACATCCCTCCTCTTCTCTCTATCGTTTCCTGTTTCATCTTTGACCGTCCTTTCCATTAAAGGGACTTAAAAAAATGTGTCTGATGATATTATATATGGAAGCCCATTTCAAAGTGCAGAACAGCATCAAAGTAAAAAGCTGTGACTTTATAGCATTGTGACTTTATATGTTGCAATGTGAATTGGTCTTGTAATTTTAAGAATTCGAATAAAAAAATGTGTGTGTGTGTATAATATATACAATATATATATACCATTCAAAAGTTTGTGGTTAGTGTTTTTTTATATAGAAATTAATAATTTTATTTAGCAAGGACACATTAAATCGATCAAAAGAGACAATGAAGACTTTCATTGTTATTAAAAAGCTCATATAAATGCGATCATGTTCTTTTGAACCTTCTACTAATCAAAGAAACCTGAAAGAAGTGTATTGTGGTTTCCACAAAGTATTAAGCAGCACAACTGTTTTCAACATTGATAATAATAAGAAATACTAAATCCGCATATTTTAATGATTTCTGAAGTATCATGTGACACTGAAGACTGGAGTAATGACTGCTGAAAATTCAGCTTTACCATCACAGACATTTTAAAATTACATTTTAAAATATATTAAAATAGAAAATGGTTATTTTAAATTGTAACAATATTTTTACAACATTACTGTTTTACTGTATTTTTAAACAAATCATTTCAGCCTTGGTGAGCATAAGAGTCCTTGTTTAAAGACATTAAAGGGGACATCGGATGCCCATTTTCCACAAGTTAGTATGATTCTTTAGAGTCTTCATGAAATGTCAGCAAAATACTTTGGTTAAAATTCCTCAATGGTCATGTAAAACAACATCCTTTTTACCTTGTCAAAAACAAGCTCAGTTCACAGTGACCCATTTCAGTGCATGCCCCTTTAAATGATAATGAGCTATTGCTCACCCCACCCCTCTCTTCTGCCCCATTACCATCTGCATTGCTTAGGAGACATGTCGCTACAGCTGCTCGAGCGCGGAGAAAATGGTGGACAGCGTACAACTGGCTAAGGGCAGAAATATGCTAATATGGGACAGACTTCAGTATGACGTCATACTGCTCAGAAAAACTAAAGACTGTTTAGATTTTTTGGGGATAAAAAAGGAGTGGATGGATTTTTATCATTGTAGGGTGGTTGTGTCCACACACTGCTAAGAAACATTTATATGCAAACTCAATGTAAAAGTGAATTTTCATTCCCATGTCCCCTTTAAACATTTTACTGACCCCAAATTTGTAAAAGGTAGCTTAGTGGGTATATAATAATGGTAAAATTGTATATATAAATGTTTATTATATATTACATATTTATATTTACTAATCTTCCTGTCCAGTCTACTAACCATTTAAACTGGATTTTGTAAGTTCTAGAAACAAAAAGTTATTAACATTAAATGATGTCTTAAACCATCTTATAGTGTGTGTTTTTTTTCTCCACCAACTAAACAGTCAAAACCTTGCAAATACAGACAAGCAGCATGATAAAAACAATGAAAAGTCCCAGTGCTGTTACTGCTGTTCTTGGAATGCCGCTCGGCCAGTCAGATTTGTGGACCAGAACTAACTGTTGTATAATATTTGAAAGTAAGTGAATATTTGGCCATTTAATTCTATTTTGCTCTCGTGCATGAGAAAATCCACAGTGCAGTCTTTGCTGAGCATGTGTCTTCAAAACGTGGAAAACATTCAACTCCAGTGCAGAGTCAAGGTTTTTTCTTGCTGTGTATCAGATGTTACTCCTTGTCTGAGGGAAGCGCTTAGCAGTTGAGTCATGCGCAGAGACTCCGTTTTACCTTTTAAGTCTTTGAAAGTCACCTCAGATGTCAGGGTACGTTTCTTTTAGTAAAGTGAAGAGACAGGTGCTGTGTGTTTGATGGTGTGGGATGTGAATGGGCTCTGGCTGCCTCCCCACACTTCTGATCAAGGCGTTCAGACTATGCGGTGATTTCCACACGCACCTTTCAGACGACTCTTGAGGTGTTGTTCCCCACATCTGTCCTTCAACGTCTGACATCTTGATGAATACACTGTGTCGGAAGGTTTGCATAGATTTAGCAAATACCTATGGGCATTAATCATTGCAATCAGCGGGAACACGCCCTGCTATGCCTTTTATAAAGCGATATGAGAACAGTTATTCTCTAACTTCAGCAAGGACAGGTCAAAGAGAGAGGTTCGGCTCTGGTAAAAGGCGCAAATTAGACTTGATGATTTTAGATAGGACGTTTAATAATGAAATAGCTTTGACAACACAGTTTTGAGTGGTTGTCAGGAGTCATTGCTCAGTGGAGGCTCTTATATCAATCATACAACTGTACTGAACCTGCCGCTATGGAGATATAGTGCTGTGAATGTTCGACCTTTGAACCCATACTTTATCCAGGCAATTCATAGCCCCCTAAAGGATATTTATCAATAAATCAGCAATGGTGTAAAAGGGATAGTCAAGAATATATTCCTATCAGCGATTGTAAAAGTACAGCCGTACACTTTCAGATGGATACCTCTGGTCGCTGTGTCTTGTCCGACATCAATTGTTGAGCTTCAAGGATGTCAAGTTAAAAAAAAAAGTCTTAAGAATTCTATGTGCGTTTTTGAGCGAGTGAATTTTATGTCAATGCCCTGTACACTCCAAAATAAATAAATAAAATCATGTTCCTAAGTGTTTTTGTCTTGTTTTCTGCTAAAATATAAACAACCTTAAAACAAGAAAAAGCTTGAAAAGCAATGCTGCTTAAAACAATCAAACTTGTGATCAAAACTACAGTGAAATGGTATATATTTTTATTTAGGCCTAAATTTAAGATTGAGATTGAATTGCATATAACATTTCCATCTATTTGAATTACACAGTTTTAAAATCAACAAACGAATAAATGTGCATGTTTGTCAGAGATACTGTACATAAAAGAAACCGTTAAGAAATAAGGCTCAATTCTTGGTATTAACAAACCATTAACTACGACTTTTTCCCCAATAAACTCTTAATTTGCAGTTTATTAATAGTTAGTAAGGTAGTTGTTAAGTTTAGGTATTGGGTAGGATTAGGGATGTAGAATACGGTCATGCAGAATACAGTGGTGTGAAAAAGTGTTGGCCCCCTTCCTGTTTTTTTTTTTTTTGGCATATTTTTCACACTTAAAAGATTCAGATCATCAAACAAATTTTAATATTACACAAAGATAATGCAAGTAAATACAAAATGCAGTTTTTAAATGATTATTTATTTTATTAAAGGAAAAAAGCTGCCCAAACCTGCCTGGCCCTACGTGAAAAAGTAATTGCACCCTAAATCTAATAACTTGTTGTGCCACGCTTTGCAGCAACATCTGCAATCAAGTGTTTGCAATAACTGGCAATGAGTCTTTCACATCACTGTGGAGGAATTTTGCCCCACTCTTCTTTGCAGAATTGTTTTAATTCAGCCACATTGGAGGGTTTTCGAGCATGAATGGACTGTTTAAGCATCTCAATCGGATGCAAGTCCGGACTTTGATGTGGCCACTACAAAACCTTAATTTCGTTTTTCTTGAGCCATTCAGAGGTGGACTTGCTGGTGTGTGGACTTGCCTGCTACATAACCCAAGTGCGCTTGAGCTTGAGGTCACAAACTGATGGCCGGACATTCTCCTTCAGGATTTTCTGATAGAGTGCAGAATTCATGGTTCCGTCAATTATGGCAAGTTGTCCAGGTCCTGAAGCTGCAAAGCAGCCCCAGATCATCACACAACCACCACCATGTTTGACTGTTGGTATGATGTTCTTTTTATGAAATGCTGTGTTGGTTTTATGCCAGATGTAACGGGACACACACCTTCCAAAAAGTTCAACTTTTGTCTCATCAGTCCACAGAATATTTGCCCAAAAGTCTTGGGGATAATCAAGATATTTTTTGGCAAATGAGAGACGAGCCTTTGTGTTCTTTTTGGTCAGCAGTGGCTTTTGCCTTGGAACTCTCCCATGGATGACGTTTTTGTCTCTTTGTTATTTAATTTAAATTTATAAGAATAAAAATGTAACTCCGCTTTCTAAAATAATGTGGTTAATTGCAGTTCTTTCATGATTTAACAGGAGGGGGCAATTAATTTTTCACATAGGGCCACATAGGTTTGGACAGCTTTTTTCCCTTAATAAATGAAATCATAATTTAAAAACTGCATTTTGTGTTTACTTGCATTATCTTTGTGTAATATTTAAATTTGTTTGATGATCTGAAACATTAAAGTGTGACAAACATGCAAAAAAATAAGAAATCAGGAAGGGGGCCAACACTTTTTCACACCACTGTATGTGCTTTATAAGTACTAATAAACAGCCAATATGTTAATAATAGGCATGCTAACAAGCAACTAGTTAATAGTGTGAATTAGTCCCTATACTAAAATGTTACCGTACTAATAAACTGAATGTGTTCTAAATAAATAAACAAACCATATTTATATATTTAGCATCAAGGAATCCAGTTTGTTTTAGTCTTGTACATTTTTGCTAATCCCCCTTAACTGTCACCCCCCATTTTTTTAAAATAGGCTTGCAGGTGCACTATCCAAACTTAAATTGCTGTAATTTATGAACACTTTGGAATACAGACATAAGTTTGATCTCTTTTTAAAGAAGAAAATCAGCAGATTATCGCAAAAGTGGAATTTTTTGTATCAATTTAAGTATATTAAGTAATTTAAGTATCAAAATGTTATAGTAGTTTAAATTTACTGTAAAGAAAATGCATATAAATTTTATTATATTTTATATATAATAAATATTTTACATATCAGGTTTTACTCTAAAATTGGTATAATATTAAAGCCTTATGTCTAAATAAGTTATGTTCCAAATTTGAAGTTGATATGAAAAAAATTGAGGTTCCTGTGAGATTTTATTTAGGGCGTTATACCACAAACAGCCACCGGGCGCCTACAAAACTCCATTGAATTTTTTAATGCATTTTTCTGTCACAAATGTCTAGATTTCTCTGTCAATATTACTTCTATCTCAAAATATGGAATCCCGAGACTCAGACCTTTCCAATGATATGTTTTTTGTCAAGAATATAAAAAGTTTTGATTCTAAATGACCGTAATTCATTTTGTAATGACACTTGACACTACCCACTAAAGGGGAGGATTTTAACCGCCAAAAGATTTTAAAGTACCATTTCCATGGTAACGCAATGTCTGATTTCGAAATGGTTTTCACATGATGAATATTGGGCTTCTAAGCATTCAAATGATATATGATTTATGATGATTACTAAAAGATGTGATAGAGAAAAAAAGACAACAACAAAAAACAGCGCCAAGTGTCTCACAGATGGGACGGTGACAGTTAAGGGGTTATTAAAATCGCTTGTTCGACAGTTAGCCATATTTTATCCATCTTCATAACTTTTTAACTGAATAAATGTAATTTTGACAATTAACAGATTTATGCTAATTCTTTCCAATTTGAATCAATGCATTTTGAAAATATGATTAAAGTAAAATCGAATGCAAATAGTTCATGATAAAAACTATGCCATGATAATTTTGAGAGTAGTAAGACTTCCTTAAGACTGATTAGTTGTTCAGGCAACCAATAACTAGTCAATTTTGAAAGTTAAATTTAAATTTATGATGCTTATCTTTATTTCTTTTAGACATGGCTATAGCATTTTACAGAGCATCTGTTGTGTCTTTTCTTAGACCTCACAGGACAGCTGTTAAAAAAAAAAAAAGGTGTAAAAAATACACAAAGATCTGTATATACTGTATATATATATTTGGAACCATTCTACAACATTTAATAGATTACCTTCACTAGTTCATTTTAAATTATCCTGTGGTGTGGAAAATTATTTTTTTAGAAGTACAAATAGTGCATGTAGTTTTTCAGTTAAGTATGAGGTCATAAAAGCTGCATGCATAATAATTATAAAAGAATTAGCAAAATGCAGTTCATCTAAATGGCTTTAGATGAAGGATAGCATGTCACACCGCAGGACACTCAAAACTATTTCATGCCAACTACCCATATGTCATTATATAAAATGGCATAAAGAGCTATACTCACTGTGATATAGTGCTGACAATGGATGCATTAAAAGATAGAAAAATGTAGTGCCTCCATTATTGCAGTGAAGTAAAGAAATAAGATGTCTAAGGATTTTGTAGCGTTAGTACTTGAGTTGAGGATTTGAGGGTCCATTTGAGGGTTGTCAGATGGAGTTATTGAGCAGTCTGACCGCTTGTGGAATAAAACGGCATTTTAGTCTGGTTGTTTTGGCTTTAATAGCCCTTAACCTTCTTCCAGATGGTATGGCTGTGAGAACGCTATGGGACGAGTGAGTGGGATTTTTACCTGATATCGTTGGTCTTACTTGATTGCATTGCTGCTCTCACCACTCGTTGCAAAGTTTGAGCAGCTCCCAAACCAGAGAGTGATCTAGCTGTTCAGGATGCTGTTTGGATGCTGTTGCAGTTGACGCATGGCTGGCAAGAGTTTGACCACTTCAACCACTAATGTTATACAGCAGGCAACCAATAGTTTAAAGACTGCATTATTTAGATTAGAGTTAAGTTTTAAGGTCATCTATCTCCAAATGTTAACAACGCTGCTTGCTTCGAATAGGAAATGCAAGAAAGAAAGTGTCATTCGCAAAGCAGTTTCGTGGGGTCTTAAAAACAAAGTTTTAAGTATAAAGGTTAAACAAGGATAACAAATATAGACCTAGTTTTCACTTCTCTGAAAGACACAAGGTGAATCAACTTCAGATCACTTTGATTTCCCATTGTTCTCTCAGCTTACATCCAGGGAGAGAAAGAAATATATGAGATTACCTTGATCCTGACCATGATGGATCATGAAATATTTATTTATTTATTTCCTGTGCATGAGGATGCAACTTGCGAGTATGACAGCTCCAAGGCCCCACGATGATCAGGCTCCGACTCTTAACGGGATGGAGATTCCTTGCCTCGTGGATAAAACAGACTCAATCCCCAATATGCCTATCTCTTGATAGGATTAAATGTCAAAGTCCTGCCAATAAACCTGTCAGAGAACAAAGGAAGAGGTTTGCAAAATGCTGCGCTGCCTCTATGAAGTGCAAGTTGCTGATGTTACCTCTTAAATTGAGACGACATTTTTTTCAGCTTACGCATCATAATGGGTGTGGAGAGGCAGCCAAATCCAATTCTAAGAAGGCCAAGCTAATTAGAAATCCTAGTTTAATTATGTTTCCTTTTATAGGTTGAGTTTCTGAAATAGCACCGCCATTAAAATGCTAGGGGAAGCATTAATGTAGAGGAAGAAGATGATGGGAAGGAAGAACAAAAAACATTCAAAGGAAGGATTTTTGGGGTTTCTTTCAGTTTGTTCTTTTTATGTTGATTTTAATCCATTCTAAATTAAATGAAAACATAGCCTCTTTTTCACTTATAGGGAGTACATAAGGAGGCATGTTTCTCAAATGGTCCTTCCTATGTTGGACTTTTGAAATTTCATTTTTAACCAGGGGTAAATATACTTTAATCCTAGGTTATCTTATTTAGGTGTTACTGTTTTACAGAAATAATAGTATAAATTGAACTAACCAATTTGTTGAAAAGATCCAACTCAAAAGAACAATTCATCATTGACTCAGTAACAGGATTAAAGTCAAAGTGAATATTGACATATTTCTGTCTTTTCCTTCCTTATTAGCAGAAAGATATCGGACGACTTCAAGAAGAGTCAAATTAATCATATTTATAATACTTTGAGATACTTATTCGAACAGTGTGCATTCGTTTTTATTATATTGAAAAGAGAGCTCAAATGAAGACAGATTTTTTTTGTGTAAACCTTTAACCCAGGGTTAACTGCTCTTTACCCAGGGTCTTTGAAGACTTTAGCCCAGGGTTAACTGCTCTTTACCCAGGATCTTCGAAGACTTTAGCCCAGGGTTAACTGCTCTTTACCCAGGATCTTCGAAGACTTTAACCCAGGGTTAACTGCTCTTTACCCAGGGTCTTCGAAGACTTTAACCCAGGGTTAACTGCTCTGTACCCAGGGTCTTTGAAGACTTTAACCCAGGGTTAACTGTAATGTGAAAAGCCTGGTACAGTAAACCAAATCAATACTGTAATGATATGACTAGCTACATTTAAAAAAAAGATGCGAAAAGTATCACGTGAATCATGATATCACTATATTTGAAGGCAGTACAGTGTGTGGGTAATTGCTCAGATTGAGAGTGTGCACATATATACGTATGAGTCACACATGCTTGTGTATCATAAAAGTGAATACACATATGACTGTTCCATGTGGCTGTAGTATAAAAACGCACGACAAAGGAGTAGGGAATGAGAGTAGGGAATAAGAAAAACAACCACTGAATGCAAACAAACATCAAAACAGGACAAACTGACTGAGAACACAAGGCTTAAATAACTGGAGGAACTTAATCAGTAAGAACAGAAACAGGTGTGGAGTTAATTAAGAACTAATGGAACAGATCAACAAGGGAACTCAGGAAAACAAGAATACAAAACAGAAACAGCAGACCCGTTACAATGGCAGGGATGCACGATTTTGAGCTGACTGTTGCTTTAAATTTTAAAAGACACACTTTTTTTTTAGTGTTGCAGTTCTGCAGCCATGGATTAGATTAAAAGCAGCTATTCTACTTATACAAATGTATTCGTGTAATTTCTGTAGTGTGCCGTTATACAATGACGATTACATATACAGTCTCATTAATACTGCATGATACCCACTAGCAGAAAGGAGATATATACAAGAATCTGCATTTGAAACCGTATTGTTCCACAAGATTAATATTGCCTCAGTGTTTTCAGAATTTATTGGGCATAATCAGATTGTAGTAGCAAGAAGTGCACACCACGCACATATTTCTTGAGTTTGCCCAAATGATGAATGATGTATGCAAATTTAATTCGCATCTTTCTTGGAATGTTAATTTTCACGGTTTCTCACGGTTAATCTTCTTTTACATGTTTTTAATCATTTAGAGACAGATATTGAAATCTGTAATTTGATTATAGCTTATTGCACAGAGTGAACTGGTGTCTTGCTATGACATTAAAGAACTGCAATCTTGTCCTTATGCCTGTGTTGGCACAGCTAGATCGCCATGAATCAAATTTTATGTGTAAAAGCTGATGACACTGAAAAAAGAGAACTTATCCATGTCACAGAAAATACTTTCTATATAAAACCTTTTTTTTTTTTTTTTTTTTTTTTTTTTTTTTTTTTTTTTAAGTGTACAAGGTACAAATCCCATGTTTTTATTTTATCAGAACTAGTAGATATGTTTGGTGTGCATGCCTGTTCTGGATTTTCAAAAATCTTTTTTTTTTCTTTAACTTATGGTAAATATACACACATATATATATATATATATATATATATATATATATATATATATATATA
>NW_015506402.1:450980-452802 GCF_001515645.1 Sinocyclocheilus grahami
AGAACTTGCACAATTGGTGGCTGACTAAATACTTTTTTGCCCCACTGTATATACACACACACACACACACACACACACACACACACAAAAAAAAATATATATATATATATATATATTGTTTTTTTAATGTATAAGTTAAAGAGAAAGAAATGTATGTTTGATAATCCAGAACAGGCATGCACACCAAACATATAGTTCTCATAACACATACTGAATAACTAGCTGACCACTGCTTAGTGATTTAGTGCTTAGATTATGACTTATTTTATTGTATTGTATTTTATTTTTGATAGATTAATTCCATGTTAGTGTTTATTTCATGTTAAAGTTAGAATATTACAAACAGTCAATGAGTCAATATTTTCTGAGAGCTAAGCAACTCCTTTCTCCTTTCAATACTTTTGAATGATTCAGGACCTATTTTTTTTAGCCTATTCATGGAAAGAGACAGAAATATATATATATATTCATCTTTTGTGGGTAACATGCTGAGGAATCATATCATTCAGGCTGTAATAATTCATCCCGTACTTAAGCAGAATTCTGGTGGAATTATGCAGATAATCTTTGATGTTTGACATCATAATATATTTGTCTGTCATTTCTTTGCTTTCCCCTACGTGAATTGATGAATGTACAGAACAGGATGCAGCGTACAGTAATCCCTCACGTGTTCTTTAAAGGCAGCGCAGGCAGCACGCAAGCTTGCGGTCTTTCTCGTGCCATCTCCACATTTAGAGCTCTGGAACTGCAGTGGGCCTCTGTCTCCGGCCCCGTTCTAATTTCTGAGCGCCTCTGTGATCCATCTGTCTCTGTCTATAACCACGCGTACCTGTTCGTCTCTGGGGTTTTGCATCCTCTGCGCTTAGAATAAACATAATGTCCCTCTGAAACCCATTAGATTATCCTCCTCTCCACCTTTATTTAGGTTTATATTAATTAACACACTCTCTGTCAGGCTTGTGGAATAACCTGCTTTTCCTATGTAGCACGACTCCTCCATAGGCCCATGCCTTTGAAGCATCTCTTTCCCAATAAGACAGAACTCCCAGAATAAATTGAACTAATAGGGAGCATAAAGCGCACACTTATTTCTGCATTCTGTCATGGAGTGGGTCTTTAAGCAGGAGGCTAAACTGCAGGCGAGTTGCAATCCAATTATGCCCACCAGCATGCGTTCTAAGGGACAGGCCGCTTTTTTTCATTAACTGAACAGAGACAGCAGATACATCATGTCCCCCGGATGCTGGGGGAATGGGTACCGAATGGTTTGGTGAGTCACCTGTGAGGGGTGATGAATGCTGGAATTTGGTGTAAATGTTTGTGGTTTGTACTGGCTGGTGGTACGGTACTTCATAGCAGGAGACCGAGATTAATTGTCACATGGGATTCAGTCAATTTGATTGATTGATTTGTTTGTTTGTTTTGTAAATGTCAGTGGGCAAGCATTTGAAACATGTTTTATGAAGTATTTTATGTTTTTTATAATTATTTCATTGTTTACATTTTGCTGAAAAGCCTGTAATAGGCTGTTTATTGGTGGGTTATTTTGTGTTGAACCACCCCATTTGTGACAATATGCCATGCTATATGTGCTTCTTGGCTGTAAAAGCTATTTAATTTCAGTTCAAGCTATTTTAACTTTTTTGTAGACAAGATATTCATGTAGTTTTGCACAACATGACTTACAAAAACAAACCTAACCTGAGAAATATTTACTTGAATAAAACAAATGACAAGTTGCCCTGGTCTCGTCTATAGCCATGAACAGGGAACATTTTAGGGTGTGTTCACACTTGTCATGTTTGGTTCGATTAAAACG
>NW_015506403.1:0-4388 GCF_001515645.1 Sinocyclocheilus grahami
AAAATATATATTGTGTGTTGGAGTGGTCCAGACGCTACAATATACTCTAAGCAAATAAGATGCATTATCAGATTAAAGGTCATTATAATCTGCCACATCCTTGGTCGGTGAAAACTTAGTTCTGCTATGACAACTCTCAGAGAGTTTAGCATGGTAATATACATGGCAATGTCAATGTGTTTGGTCTTGGTGGAATAGATCTGCTACGTTGCTGCCACTGCAGAGCAAGTATGGGTGTGTGTGTGCGTGTGTGTGTATAAAGGGTGTGTGGGTATATATAGACTATATACTCTCTCTCTCTCTATATATATATATATATATATATATATATATATATGTGTGTGTGTGTGTGTGTGTGTATACCTGTTTTTCTATTCTGGTGGGGACTTAAACCTGAATACACACAGACTCTAAAATCTAAAAATGCACAAAGTTTCCTGTGAGGGGTAGGTTTAGGGGTAGGGTTGGTGTAGGACAATAGAATATACGGTCTGTACAGTAGAAAAACCATTACGCCTATGGAGAGTCCCCACAAGGATAGCAAACTAGACATGTGTGTGTGTGTGTGTGTGTGTGTGTGTGTGTGTGTGTGTAAATATATGTATATGTATATACAAACACACACACCCATTCATACTGTGCTTTTACTTTATCATTTTATTATCATATAATAGTTTATAAAAGATGATGTAGATCTGTTTGTTTACTGTTCATATTATTATTATTAGTCTTTCTACAGAAACTACTGTATATGCTGTCTTTCTCTATTTACATTTTATAATACATTCATTACAAATGTTCCATTTCTCATGAAATCTGACAAAACTTGTATATAGATATTTTCTGTTTTTCTAATATTTTTGCAATTACAATTAGATGAATTCATCTTTTAGCTGGTGATACATTGTATGTTGTAGCTGTGAATAATCTAAAACAGTGCTTGTCGGTCCAAACTTATAGACCTGATTCATCTGAAAAATTCATTACTAGACAAAAGACCCATGACAAGTGTGTCAGATTATTAATGTGCGATGTGAAGGGCATATTTATATTTGCTACTAATAATTAAATATGATTTGGAAACCTCCTCCCACTTTTTAAATGGTTTGTCAGTTTTTGAGGAGCATTCTCTGCCCAAATAAACTTTAAATTAAATTAAAATGCATCCCATTTTTTTAAACATTAAAAGTTTTGACTTAAAATACCATTTTGGGCAGAATAATAATTTTAATGATTTGCTCTACCTGCAATTTTAAGGAGACTGTGCAGGTCTGCTTTGATTGCAGTGGTAAACACAAATTAATGGTAAAACATAATCTTATAGCAATTATGCATAGTAAGCCAACGTGAACATGTAATAAACCCTGTTCTTTTATTGGGGACGGGTCATAAACTGTTGATCCACACCAAGATTTATGCTTGTTACCCCATTACACTTCATTCTCAGGTCACTGTCAGATTATTCAACGTGCAAGAGACTTGAAACTGTAAACCATTAATTATTTTATAATGATATTTTTGCATGTAAAGGGTTCATTTTGATAGGTCGACTATATGTTATACAATAAATAATTATGACAAAAGTAAAGGTCAAAGCTTAATTTTATTCCCATAGCTTTTGTTTTTTTTTACCATGGAGAAGACTCTTTGAATAGACCACATTCCTGACAGTCACGATCAGGCTCAGGGAATGCACTTTATTTGTTCAACATTTACTTTGTTTACCTGCTTAAACAGTTTTACTACAACTGCCTTTTATCTGCTGTGAACTAACAATTCAAACATTTCAAACAATACATCAAAATCAGATGTCTTACCATTTTTATTTATTTATCAATAAAAATCAACAACCTCCAGGAAATATGATAAGACTGGATTTTATATTGCACTAGCATTTTACTTTTGATAGAATTCACAAAATTATTCTTATTCAAGAGTATTTCGAATTTGAATTAGGTGGTTGAAAACATGCAAAACTACGGTGGCCGTAGTTGTTTGCTCTGAAAGGTGAGATTTTTGTTTATTTTAACATCCTGATCATACGATTCCTTTGCTACTTCTTCTTTTTTTGTCTTTTTTCTTTTAAATTATTAGCGTAAATAAGCTGACGAAATACACAATTACTGTAACTGTGAAAGCATGTAAGTTGGCTAACTTACTTTACAACTTCCCTTACAAAAATTAACCATATGGTTTTACTATTAAAATTAATAAATACATTTATTTTGTAAAAAATAAATAAAAACAAAAAATGGTTACTATAGTTAAACCATGCTAACCATAAATTAACCATGGATTTACTACACTAACCATAGTTTAACCATGGTATTTGTACAACTGTGGTTATACAAATGGTAATCAATACAAAATAAAAACATGGTTCATTTTCATTTTGTTGGGGTCCACCAATTGTGGTCTGTACTTGCGTTTGTTGTTGTGAGTATTTGCAGTGCGTTTCTTTATTTGTTTGTGTTGTGACTGATATTTCTGTTAACCCAACAGTGATTGTTCTCTGATAACGATTTCAGTGAAGTGGAAGATTTTAATAGAAGGATTGACGGTAACACTTTCTATGAAGCCTGTATTTATAATACATTATAAGGTTATTCTTAAAGCATTATAAGGAATGGTATACCTGATAATGAGCTAGTTCAACTTAAAGGGGCTAATCAATATACAGTATATTTCAAGAAACTAAGACTTAAGGTACTCCACTTTTTCAGTTGTTTAAAGACTGAAATACATTTTTCATTTATATTTTAAGTGTAAATTTATTTAAATTTCAAATTGTTAACTCAAAGCAGGTATTACACACTTTGTAATTAACATCTGATGCATTTATAAATCAAAAATCACAATTTAAATAAAAATTGTAATTTTTTATAGCACTCATGGCAATTAAGGGCAGGAAGAGTGAGGCCAGACCAGATTTAATAATTAAAATTCTGGTTGCACTAAATCGGGTGATAAAAGTGTGAAATATAGTGGGATTTATGTGGGTTCCAGCACATGTAGGGATTCAGGGGAATGAAGTGGCTGATGAGATGGCAAAAAAAGCTACACACAAGAGTGAAGTTGATTTGAAAGTAATGTATGGAAGAGTTGAGTGCAAGAGTATTATACAGCAAAAAATAAAGCAAATATGGCAGAAAGAATGGGAAGAAGGAGATAAAGATAGACATTCTTTTTCAATTCAGCCTGAATTATGGGCTGGCAAGGGTTGGCAAGCATCCAGATGGCAGATGTTTGTGTGGAGAATTAGAAACCATGAAGCATGTAGTATGGAGTGTGAAATTCTTCGTGCTGCAAGAAACCGCATGTTTTCCGATCTGTTGGAATCCGGAGTCTCATCTTTATCTTTAAAATCGATTCTTGAAGATAAGGAATATGAAGCAACAAAGGTTGCTATAAATTTTTTACTCCACACTGGTCTTTATTTGAGGATTTAATCTATGAGATGGAGTTCTTCAGATGAACTGAGGAGGGCAGCAATACGCCTTTGAAGCATCTAAGCTGCAGCAAATCACACAAGAAGAAGAAGAAGAAGAATTTCAGCACAGCAGCATGTGAATGTTTTGACTTCCTTGCTTGTCAGAAATTTTGGTCATTTACCTAATATTATATTGATGTTTGTAACATTTGTTTCTAGAAGATGGCCGCGCAGGCTATACGTCTTTTCCGTAAAATGGATGGTTTGTTTGCTGTGTACAAACCACAGGGAGTTCACTGGAAACCTGTTCGTGACAGCATAGAGTCCAATTTATTAAAAGGTCGTGTCTGTGTCAATTGTAAAGTAAATGCTTATAGATAAATTATGGATTAATTTAATTGTGATACACGATTATCAGTGCAACTGAAAACTGCGTCTTTCTCTCTTTTCCTTCTGTCCATTTTCCTTTCATCCTCCTCTTGAAGCGCTGAACTCCAGTCCTCCACCAGCTCCTCAGCTTGCAGTGCAGTTCCAGCTTCTGTCCAGTGGAGAGAACAGCAGCAGCTCCAAAGATCTACTGCGGTCAAGCCAGCCGCCAAGTCGAAAAGCACGGTCAATCTAGCCGCCACGTTATTTCGAGGGTCGCGCATAAACTGCCTCTTACGGTAAAACCGTCAGAGAACTGACCTGAATGCAGTGCTCCTCATCCAGCGAACGCGATTTTTCCCCCCCAACACACAGTCAGTAACCGTCTGATGTTGAATACCAAAATAAAAGCCCTCCAATACTCATATTACAAAATAAGAGCAAGAATATACGCTTGCTGCATCTCTACATTCAAAAAGCTATAAAAATAAAAGTTCTGGATTGCACAGACCAGTTCCACCTCAGATTGAGAGTACACCTTCCCACAGTGTCAGCTGCGTCGTTTCAGGACTGTCTGATGTGGAATTACAAA
>NW_015506403.1:5831-7758 GCF_001515645.1 Sinocyclocheilus grahami
GGAAGTTGTGGGGGCTCTTATTTTGTAATTCCACATCAGACAGTCCTGAAACGACGCAGCTGACATCGTGGGAAGGTGTACTCTCAATCTGAGGTGGAACTGGTCTGTGCAATCCAGAGCTTTTATTTTTATAGCTTTTTGAATGTAGAGATGCAGCAAGCGTATATTCTTGCTCTTATTTTGTAATATGAGTATTGGAGGGCTTTTATTTTGGTATTCAACATCAGACAGTTACTGACTGTGTGTTGGGGGGGAATCGCGTTCGCTGGATGAGGAGCACTGCATTCAGATCAGTTCTCTGACGGTTTTACCGTAATAGGCAGTTTATACGCGACCCTCGAAATAACGTGGCGGCTAGATTGACCGTGCTTTTCGACTTGGCGGCTGGCTTGACCGCAGTAAAGATCTCGCATTATTATACCCACTATGGTCCCCACTCTGACAGACCATCCTCTAGGGTAGTGGGTAAACTTTAAAAAATATGTCCAGGTCCAGTGTTGCCAACTAATTTTCAGGGGAAGTTGCTAAAGGAAGGTCGATTTGTTGGTGAAAGTTTCTAAATTACGTTGTGACATTACGTAATCGTGATGCAAAATTTTGTCACTACATCAAATGTCAGCAAAAAAATATATTTTTATATGTTAATTTAGATATGTTCGTAAAATAATGTAATGTTAAAATAGAAATAACTTTTTATATACAACATTGAATTATTGAACACTTTTTTTGAACAATTTAACGACGAATACGTTTTTTTTTATTAGCTAGTAAACTAGTAAAACTACACATTCTGAACAATTATAGTTTTAAGCAGTGTATTTACCTGCATTTTAAATTGCACATTGTATTTTGTGTTTTTGGGTTATAGGGTTACAACGGATAACGGATAATGTCCTGGAAAATTACTAGTACCTTTTTTATTTTTCTAGATATTTTTCTTACAGAGTACTAACTAATCAACAATCACAGGTACAAGCTACTAACAAGGTGTATCATAAATGAACAATTATTATTATTATTATCAAATTGAACAATTGCAAGTAGCAATAACTTAATTCACGTGATGTGTGTACTGCTAGGCATCTTTGGTTTCCTCTTTGTGAAATTTAGATGGAAAATGTGTGCATTTTTATTGTTTGAGTCACTTATTAAAAGTTGGCAACACTGTCCAGGTCACATAAAAAAAAGCCTACTTTAGAACAATCAAGAATTAAAGAGTTTTTTCTTTTTCGTTTTGTTTGTTTGTTTTTTAATTGGCATACATTAAAGGCAGTGCAACAAATACTACCATAATGTATTTATAATGTTACTACATTATTTAAATTCAGTGCTGAGAATTGGGGGCACACATTTGTCATGAAAATGCAAATAATCTTAGTTATACTTGCATAACTACTATATATATATTATAATAATAATAATTTGTTGCATTTATATAGCGCTTTTCTGGACACTCAAAGCGCTTTACATTGTCAGGGGGTATCTCCTCATCCATATATACAGTATCTCACAGAAGTGAGTACACCCCTCACATTTTTGTAAATATTTTATTATATATTTTCATATGACAACACTGAAGAAAGGACACTTTTCTACAGTGTAAAGTAGTGAGTATACAGCTTGTATAACAGTGTAAATTTGCTGTCCCTTCAAAATAACTCAACGCACAGCCATTAATGTCTAAACCGCTGGCCACAAAAGTGAGTACACCCCTAAGTGAAAATGTCCAAATTGGGCCCAATTAGCCATTTTCTCTCCCCGGAATCATGTGACTCATTAGTGTTACAAGGTCTCAGGTGTGAATGGGGAGCAGGTGTGTTAAATTTGGTGTTATCGCTCTCACTCTCTCATACTGGTCACTGGAAGTTCAACATGGCACCTCATGGCAAAGAACTCTCTGAGGATCTGAAAAAAAGAATTGTTGCTC
>NW_015506403.1:8777-99296 GCF_001515645.1 Sinocyclocheilus grahami
CTGTGTATATATATATATATATATATATATATATATATATATATGCAACCCTTCTGATTGATGCATAACTATAAATCAATGAAACTAATGAATTTCTCTGAAGTGACCGGGCCGCAGTTTCATAAGGTTCACGTCGGAGTTGGTCATCGATTGGATGCTTTTTCCTCTGGGGTGTTGGGTAATCAAAAAATATAAACTCTTGAGTTTTCAAGTGATTTATTGTAGGATGTGCTCTGTGCTCAATCCTCTCATGTCTCTATCTCAGTTTTAGGTATTGGGAAAGGAAATGGAGTGCTAGAGCATCTGTGCAAATCACATGTAACCAGGGTAAAAGTTTGTTATATTTTATGTTATATTATGTAATAATTACTCACATTAAACTGCTATTCCATTATTTATTTGTTTATTTGACTGCCTATATATTTTCCACTAATTGATTCTGAATCCATAGTAAGAAATGAACAAATCAGAACTCTTGAGCAGATGTGTAGTAGACAATTTTATGCAGACTATTGTTGTGTTTATTTTATATATGAAGGACTACATGCTTGAGGGGGAGTTTGGAAAAGCCACTGATAATTTCACTGCCACAGGCTGAGTCATAGAAAAAACTACATATGGTAATTTGTACATTACAATATCCTAACTATCATATTTGTTATGTATAGAATACAGACTAACGAATTGTAGTAAACTTTGTGTCTTTATTGTCTAGACCACGTTACCCAGGATAAGCTAGAGAGAGTTCTTACAATGACACAGGGAGCCAACCAGAAAGCCTTAATTACGTGAGTCGCTATAAGAATATTATTTTACATATTACATTTCATACTGTCAGACTATGTGTAAACATTTGGTTAATGCATAGCATGTCTCTCAGTATGTTATTCTGTCTATTCAGGTATTCTCAGGTGGATCTGCGCACTCAGGAGGCTTACAAGCTTGCAGTGAGGGGTTTATTGTATCCTCATGGTAAAAGCCCACCGATTCTGACGGGTCTGCGTTGCATACATTTCAATCCACCACATTTCTCATTGGGTTAGTACACTAAATTATATGTTAAGTACGTATACTTGTATGTTTGTCTTACTTGTAAGGCCAGTAATCACTGTTCTTTCAAATTTCTTTTCCTCACTTCAAACCAGAGGTCCAGTGTGTGAATGAGACTCAGAAATATCTGCGTAAATTGATTCATGAGGTAGGACTAGAGCTGCAGACTTGTGCGGTCTGTTCTGGAGTGCGTCGTACACGAGATGGTCCATTCAAAGTAGAGAATACACTCACCTGACAACACTGGACTGCTGACAGCATTATACAAGTCATTGCTCACTTTCACAAGACTACCCGCAGAATCAGAAAATCTGGAATGTACAGGCAGACTGCTGGCCAAATGAACTCAAGCGCAGAGGTCCAAGAGCAAATCAGAAGTCAAACTGGACAGTCTGAGCAAATAAATCAAGATGAATTCTCAAGCTCTACTTCTGATGCAGTTGTGGACAGAGAGACACCTGTGACAATGAGTGAGGGGAGAACAAAACCTTGTTAAATGAATCAACTGCCTCAGTTAGGATGATTTGATTCCTGAGATGTATTTATTTGTTCACTCTAATTTAGAAATTTGTTATACAATCATTTTGCATATTTAAAACTGCATTTCTGTTAAGTTATCAGTGTCATCATTGATAATATTTAGGCTGTGTATGTGTTAATGTTTTACCTATATTTGTGAGGGCCAGATGTCCTCACTTTAATAGTGAAATAATTACAGAATTAATCTATCGTGGGTCACTACGAATACCACATTTACAGTCGCATCCATTTGATTTTGATAGTGACACATACCTGCATGCATGCAGCAGCATCAGTAAAACATTGGCCAGCGCAATCTATGGCTTTAATATTTCAAAAAATAATTTGATAGAATTATGCAATAAAAAATTAAACATTATAACAATGTAAATTAAAGTAGGCTATTTGACGAAACATTCAGGCAAACAAAGAGACACAAGACAAATATTAAACATGAAGTTTTTATACAAATTAAAGGGTTAGTTCACCCAAAAATGAAAATTAGGCTGTGTTTTATGGATTGAGACTGCCCTCTTTGAACATACACATTGAGTGCCATCAGACACATTAACTTGTACTACATTTTTGTCAGTGTCTTATCATTTTCACTCTGGTTCACTCATTCAGATGTGGACTGTTTGTGCTGTACTGAGAAAGGACCAATATTTTAATAAGAAATTAAATTTCATTTTACAGTAAAACAATGCTCTTACATGTACATAAGTTATTTTTGTAGTTTGTACAGTACATAAACCGTATACACTGGAATGCATTTCAAAATAAAACAATAAACTAAAACTAAATAATTGTTCAGAACCCTGCTGAAGCAGCACCTCCTCACATGGTACTTGCTTTTCTCATCGCTTCTCAGGATAGGTCAACTGTGGATGAGGCTTTGCTGGCGCGAATTTGCAATTTATTTCAGAATCTTTTCAATTATTTTATTTCAAAAGATTACTGGTTTTAGGGTTCAAAAGTTTATTTATTTAAATGCGGTCTTATGTGGGATTCTGCTTTTTGAGCCGACAGGCGCCCCTAGAGCAAAACAACTAGTAATCTAGTAGTAACCAGTCCGTTTACCTTCTGTTACCTTGCTTTCTAACACTACGTTGCCATCTAGGTTATGTGTGCAGTTTGTATTATCAGAGCATAGGCGTGTAGGTTTTCAGCCGTATTGGTGATGCGAGGGCCGGTGCGTTGGGTATTATGGGATGTGAAGGACACTCTGTTAAAGGTCCGGCGCTCGGTTGGAGAGCAGTACTGCAGCGAAGCAGAGCGAGCAGGAATAAAGCTGCCAGCTGCACAGGTAGAAACTGCTTTCAGACAGGCTTACCGGACGATATCTCGCCTATTTCCCAACTATGGCAGAGCTCAGGGCATGAACAGCCAGTTCTTTTGCCCAGTGTGGTGTAGATGACCCTGCTTTACTGGATAGACTAGCCAACAACCTCTATCATAACTTTAGTGGACCAGAAAACTGGGAGGTAAGGGGTATTTTACTTTTCAGATATTTAGCCCTTAAAATTAAAAAGCTATTCTTCAAACTCAGCATTTTCAGCTGTTATTATTACCAATTACCAGAATCCCCTGTAGGGGGCGCTCGTTCATTAAATCTCTATTGCCAGTTATCGATTATCCTCTAAAATGACAAGCTGAAATAGCTTGAATGTAGGCAAGTACATACGGTTATGCTCAAGTAATTTACACTAATTTTATTGTGTCACCATCAGGTGTTTCCTGATTCTAATAGAACTCTGATGTTCTGCACCGCTTTGGGACTCAAGCAAGGTGTTGTTTCCAACTTTGACAAGCGTTTGGAAGGGATCCTGAGGGGATGTAGCCTTCTCACTCACTTCTCATTTCTCCTGACCTCAGAAGAAGCTGGGGTTGCTAAACCAGACCCTGGCATTTTTACCCAGGCGCTGGTGCGGTGTGGTGTTCCAGCCTCCAGTGTAGTTCATGTTGGGGACCATTATGTGAACGACTACCTGATCTCACGCTCATTGGGTATTCGAGGTTACCTGCTTGACAGACAAGACTGTCATGGGCACCTTGATGTTCCCCCACAGCATAGATTACAGAGCCTAGATGAACTACCAGCTCGATTAAAACTGGATGCAGACTGATGATTATGTAATGTTGCTGCAGGCTTAAACTAATTTTTAAATGGGACATATTTTTTGCAGATGCTTGTTTCGTATGATGAAACATAAGATGTAAGCCGAAAACAACAGAAAGTAGGACATGAAATGGTTCTGGAAATGTTCTTTTAACAGTTTAGTTTTAATGAGCTCAATGTACTGCCAAAAAATTATATTTTATTGTTGATCTGACAATAAATTATATTTTATTGTGAAATTTGTTTGGTTGTTATTCACTCTTTTGTAAATATAGAATCTGGTAAAATACTGCTCAGACACCAGTCCCGAAATACAAATGTATGACTGCCAGTACATATAGTGCTCTGGAAAAAATGTTTTGAGATTTTTTTCGATTATAATTAGAAATCCTACACAGCTTTTCTCTATTTTCAAATCACAAAATTAATTGCTATATATATATATATAGAGAGAGAGAGAGAGAGAGAGAGAGCAAATATATATTTCTATATATTTCTAATATATATAATCTCATCCTGTTTGTTAATTTGGCTTCTTTGTCCTGACAGAATACGATTTCTTTCAAGCAAAGTTTTTTTGTTTTGATCAATTGTTTACTGGTCAATTAACAAATAATTAATAAATCAATTAACGTGTATATAAATGATTAAATAAATTAATCTATAGTTAAATACATAAAAACATGAATAAAACAAATATAAATTCATAACTACTTATTAGTTTTCTCTATAAACTCAGCAGATGGCGCTGTAGTAAATGTCTTGCAGTGTACTAAATGAGGGATATTAATTTTGTGTGACAACTGAACCTTATGAATTTTCATGGTCGGATAACATCTGAAAAACAAACAAAAGTGTTTAAATTATCTAATTGTTTTATTTTTTACGTCACTGGCGAATGAATCGGAATATAATTTCTACAGTGAAATAGTTCAGATAAGAATACAATAGAGGTAGTTTCTGTAGAGCGCTGATATCATTGTTTCAGCGCTGAGGCTGTGGATGGATGGTGGAGAGGGAGATCACTTAACCCTAATACTCTTATTCCTCCCCATCTGCTCCAGCACAGATACCAGCTATGGTTGGACATTCAAAGAACGAAAACTGGGCCAAAAATGAGAATGGCAAAAAAATAAAACATGAATAACGTTTATGCTCTTCAATTATTGTGGAATTTGCATTAGGATGAGAAGATTATGAAATGAGGGCAAACACCAGCAGGACACAGACTGTGCACTTCCATCTGCCTATACGGAGTCACTGCTCTCTGAGTATTTCCTCAGGCGATCTTCACATAATCGACAACTGGACTACATCCTCTCTGTTATGTTTCTATATATCTCGCTGCTCTTTAAGCGTGTTGTGTGTATTGCTGGAGTTCCCTCAGCAGAGCGCTTAAAACAAAGCTGGCTTTAGAGGCTCAGCCAGTCGGCTATGAGGGGCTGTGCTGCAATCCAATTGAAAACCTTAATGGGATTGGGAAACCAAATCAACAGAGGATCGTGAAATAAGAAGAAAGGGAGAGGAGATCTAGGTTAAGAGCAGTTAAGATGAAATATGCCAAATAAATATGGGAAGAAAGACAAAAATAAAGGTTCCAAAAAGAACTTTTCAGTGAACATTTCCACTAAAGAACCATTTTGTGAAGAGCATTTTAATAATCAAAATACTTTTTTCCACCATAAAAAACCTTTTGTGCCATGGAAAGTTTTCATGGATGTTAAAGGTTCTTTAAAGGCATCTATTTATTAAATACGGATTCTTTACTGGGGCACTATATAAATAAATTGAATAAAATAAGTCGAGAGAATTGAAGCAAAAATAGACTATGACCACAAGAAGTGACCGGCAAATTACAAGTGAATAAAAAAAAAATACTCACGCAATGCCAGTCATGCAGGCACTTTACCTCATGTGGTAACTCATGTGCAAGCATAACTGCTCTAGGTCATGATCTCTAGGGGCCTTCCCCCATGTCACAAAAGGTTTAGCCAAACAAACAAATAAATTAATTGTAGAGTAAGTAAATAAAGGAGCTGAGCTTTACCTGCAGCAAAAAGAGCACTCTGGCTCTTTGTTTGAACCCTTTAAAATATTCAGATGATGAAGGATATAAATGAACAGAGTGGGGTTTATAACTGGCAAGGAGGAAAAGTATGCTTCATAAAAAGCTTGATGAAATGAGAAATTATGATATAGGTAAGAAAGAATCACTTCCAGTCCAAATTTTGCTGCACTTTGTGATATTTGGAAAAATCTGCAAACTTAGACAAAGAGGTCAAAACACTCAACAAAATGTCATACAGCAAAGCATGTGACGGTCATATTGGAATCATTGAACTCTAAAGACCTTCATGCTTTACTGCTGATCAGAGAAAACACCTCATTCTCCATATACAGTACAACCAACACAATATTCCCACATTATTTACAAAGTATTTTCCCCAATATGAAACAAGACAGTATTTTAAAGAGAAAGACGGATGGTGTTTACATTATATCATACACAAACGTCAGTCAATAAGCAGCTAATTGGGTTTAAACAGGATTCAGTTGGAACAAAGCAAGAGATGCAACACTGAGCATCATCTCTAGTGCTAATGCCAATTCATCCGTTAAGACTTTAGAGGGATAGTTCACCCAAAAATGAAAATTATGTCATTAATTACTCACCCTCATGTCGTTCCAAACACATAAGACCTTCGTTCATCTTCGAAACACAAATTAAGATATTTGTGATGGAATCTGAGAGCTGTCTGACCCTGCATAAACAGCAACGCAACTGAAATGTTCCCAAGTCCAGAAACGTAGCAAGGAGATCTGTAAAATAATCCATGTGACATCAGTGGTTCAACCGCAATAATACGAAGCTACAAGAATACTTTTTTATAAAAAGCTTTGTATAATTGAGGATGAACCACTGATGTCACATTAATTATTTTATCAATCTCCTTGCTACGTTTCTGGACTTGGGAACATTTCAGTTGCGTTGCTGTCTATGCAGGGTCAGACAGCTCTCAGATTCCATCAAAAAATATCTTAATTTGTGTTCCGAAGATGAACGAAGGTCTTACGGGTTTAAAACGACATGAGGGTGAGTAATTAACAACAGAATTTTCATTTTTCGGTGAACTAACCCTTTAAGTTTGACATCATCATCTTTATAGATGACTGCAATTCCACATATGGAAATTATGCAATGACTGCATGTTACAAAACTGTTCAGTCCGAAATTCCCAATGCTTACTTACCATTTTAACCAAACTCCTCTCATAAAGATCAAAACAAAAACATTACATTTGATAAATCTGAGGTTTAACACTCACCCACATTTTCTTTTCTGTCATTCACTTATTTTTTGTGAATTTTATACTTAGTCCTTATGTTTATAATTAAGTGAAATATCAGAATCAGTCACATAGATTAATAAATAAACATAGATAAATCATCCTGAATCTGTTCTTTCAGGCTGATCAGAATCATTCACAGACGATAACTCAAATGTTGCCCATGCTGACAGTCTAAGTATTTCCTTTGTCACTTGGATGACTTTTGGGATCATTATATCAAATATGTCATGAATCTTCAGAGTGATCAGACTTCAGTAAATGCCTCCGTGATCTTATACCAGAACACGGCCAACTATAAGCCCACCAAATTCTTCTTCTTTTTTTTGTGCTAGATCAGTCATTTGCCAGCTTCTGAGAAGGGTTTAGATTGAATAAAACCTACAATGGCATATTTTATACACAAACCTTCTGACCTCAAGGGTCAATCAACATTTGTTTTATAACATGAGATTGGCAAAAGTTTGGGGACAGATATGACAATGAGAACAAAACGAACATATGGATTAAAATATTTCAGTGTAAAAGTTTCCAAATATATTTCTAAACATAAGTTGATAAGGACAATGTGCATCAAACTGAATAATATCAATAATGATTTGAGCCTCTGTATGCATATGTGTGCCCCAATAAACATAATAATAGTGAATTAAGCAATTAAGATACAGTGAAGTGTTTTATTCCTCAAGTGAGTTATCAGTGCGTGAATAAAGATGCACTATAGCCATCACCAACATCCATCATGAAAAACATAGGTGCAGATTTAAAGTTGACTGTATTCACAATGTGTTTGAAATGTACACTGCACAAGAGCACAGTGAAATATGTGTAATTATGTGATCAGACATGCATCCAATCATTCCATATGTGAACATGCAGATGTTATGTGACGTCATACCATGGCTAAAAATAGTGAACATACTGAGGCTCCCATTATAAACCATTTACCCTACTGATGCTGCCTAATCTTTTATAGCACATTATACGAACAAGCACTTTCTGTGCATGAAGAAAATTGTGTGGGGTTTGTGAATCTTTGCATAACTTCAAGTTACATGTCATATTTGTGAATTTTTTCATCTTACATTTCCAATATTTTTATAAAAAAAAAAAAAAAAGTAATTATGGTAAAAGTGTTATATTTTGTGTAAAAGAAATGATTTGTCCCTCAGAGCCGGCTATAGTGTCTCATGTTTGCTGTTCATCTATGAAAAGTTGTTTACAATTCTCAAATAAACTGGCAAAAGAGTCTGTTATAGTTTTAATATTACATGCTACTTGACTGACTCAAATGTTAAGTAATCTCCCATTCAAAAAATATATCTTAAAGTACTTTTTAGTGAGTTTCACATCTCATTAATGGCATATTATTAGTGTTTTTTTATGATAACAGTATTTTAAAAGACAAAAACTGGGAGAATGTTGTCTTATACATCTATAAGCATAATTATAGCTTTAAGGTAAGCTCTGTTAGTAAGAATGATTTTTCTAAAACCTCTCTCAAAGTTCTCACTTTCAGATCAGTTGTTTTTTTTGGCCATCGACTGTACCTTATTCCAAATGGCCATGTCTCTACATCACTAGATCCTGTAGTTGAGTTCCATGCAGCTTGTTCTGAGTTCCTCTTTCAGTTTCTCAGTTTTTGAGTTCCATCTTTAACTCTTGTCATTGCTGTTGTTCTTCCAAAAATATCCTTTTAGGAATGACTCAGTCAGTCTGAATGTAAAGTTCCATGTTTGAGTTCTCTCACTGTCCACATTGAAATGCTCTCAATATGTACTGCGCTTACCAGCTGTGCCAGTCTGTAGTTTGAGAAACGCAGTCATAGTGAAGTCCAGGAGTAAGATGGAAGATTTTTTGGTCTCATTTTTAAGAGAGCACCTGCGTGAGCTCCAGAAAACGCATGTCAAACCACTGCATGGGAAAAGACAGAAATGAAAAATAAAAGGGATTACGTCATTGCAAGCAATGTAGAAGCCTTTTTTCCACATAATAAGATTCAATGAGGAGGAAAGGCAGAGGGGTTTGATCAAACTACTCCAAAACACTTTACAAATCAATACCTTGTGCGTAAGGAACATTTTCTGATGAGATGAGAAGACAATAAGATGGAAGTGGAAGAGAAAATTGACAAAACATACACATATTTAAGACAAACATGACACAATGTTTCACCTTAGTCTGATGACATGCAAATGTATTGATATGTTACTGTGGAAACATAGGCACAGTTCTACCTAACAATTAGAAATGCCTGACGATGCTGACAATGTCCTGTTGACAAATCTAATTAAAGGTTTGCAATACTCTGTCAACAAGCAGCACTGTTGTGCAGACTGGCAGTGATACTGAGGGCATTTGTATGGACAAAATTCCAACAATTCCGTTTCTAATTGCGTAATTATGTCTGGGGATATTCAGTTCCTCCAGTGATTACACATAATCTGCCCACTAAGACAAGGAACATATGCTCAAAACATAACATGAAATATGCTACCAAGCTAAAGTTTAGACACACTTGACTGAATCGTTTTTCAAAATCGTTCTTTAAAATCTTTTGATCTAAAAGCTTAAAGGGATAGTTCACCCAAAAATGTAAATTACCCCATGATTTACTCACCCTCAAGCCATCCTAGGTGTTATCGACTTTCTTCTTTCAGACGAATGCAATAAGAGTTATATTAAAAAATGTCCTGGCTCTTCTAAACTTTATAATGGCAGTAAATGGTGGTCGAGATTTTGAAGCCTAAAAAAGTACGGCCACCATTCACTGCCATTATTTTAGTTTAGAAGAGCCAGGACATTTTTTAATATAACTCCAATTGCATTTGTCTGAAAGAAGAAAGTCATATACACCTAGGATGGCTTGAGGGTGAGTAAATCATGGGGTAATTTTCATTTTTGGGTGAACTATCTTTTTAAGGATTTTTTTTTCAAATAATTTTGTAGACAAAGTTAATACTTTAGCATAGTGATCAATTCTCACTATTATCTAGTTGCTTATTGGCATGCCTATTATTAACAAATTGGGAGTTTATTGAGGCAAAAGTCATAGTTAATGGTTTGTTGATAACGAGAATTGGACCTTAAAATAAAGATTGACCTAGACAAATATAAATTGTTTCTACATATGATTTTCTTAAGAGAAAATAGTATTTGTTTTATTTACTGCTTAAAAGTTTGAGATCAGTAATTTTTTTTAAAGCAATTAATACTTTTATTGCAGAAGAATGCATTAAAAATTTCAAAAGACAGTAGAGAGTAAAGACATTTAAAATTTGTTACAAAAGATTTCTATATAAAATAAATTTATTTTCTTCAAAGAACCTAACATAAAATGTATAATGGTTTCTACAAAAAAATATCAAGCAGCACAACTATTTTCAACACTGATGATGTAAGAAATGTTTCTTGAGCACCAAAATAGCATATTTAGAATGATTTCTAAAGGATCATGTGACACTGAAGATGGGAAAATTCAGCTTTGCATCACAGAATTAAATTACATTTTAAAATATATGAAAGTAGAAAAGCATTATTTTAAACTATAATAACATTACTGTTTTTACTGTATTTTTGATTAAATAAAGCAGCATGATTAGCATAGGAGACTTCTTTCAAAAATTCCCCCCAAACCTTAGAATGATTGTGTACATATATAATCTTTATTTTCTAAATTTTTTTTGTTATTTTAAAAATAACAGTAAATATTAAGTAGGTGTGTCCAAACTGGCAGTGTTTATCATTTACATCTTTTACATTAACTTTAAAGAAAAAATAATGCAGCAGATTTCAATCTTTGTTTGAACATTTAATGAAATAAAAAGTTTTCAAATAAAAGTTTATTCGCCTTTGTTTCACCATGACCAACTATTACAGTAGTCTCATGTTCATTGACAGTCTTAGGACAGAGTGACAACAGATGGCTAAACTAACAGCTTAACCCCCTTGAGCAAAGACAAATCATAGGCCATTAAAAGTTAAAGGCCTCGCACATATGCTGGTTTCAGTATGCAAACACCCCCTATTGATGATCATAATTAGACACCACATGACACTTAACACATGACATTACAGCTCAGCAAAAAGTTGTGTAAAAATGGAAATATAGCACCAGAATACCTGTTTCTGAGTGACAGCAGGATGTCCCACCAGTCAGAATACTCCTAGGCTTCTCCGACCAACACGAAATGGTGTTACCTCGCCCACAACCACCCCGTCTCCACCAACAACTAGAAAGACAATGTGTGAAGTCTGCAAATGACCTCTTTCTCCTTCCACAAAAATTGTATTGCACAGTTAATTCAACAAAGACAGTTAACAGAATAAACCCAAACAAATAACCTGCTCTGGGGAAATTATGACATATGCTGGAATTCATTATCAGATTAAAAAAATTAAGCACTTGTAATTAGATATTACATTCTAAAATGCTTATAAAAAGATCATACTTTTTATACAGTTCTACATACAAGCACTGTTTGTACTGTAAATGTATGTCACATGATTGCAGAAATTCTAATATGCTGATTTTGTGCTCAATTTTTATTGTTGCCCAATTAATAATAATTGTTTTTATTATTATCAATGTTGAAAATGTTATTGTTGTCGAAACTGATTTTTTTTTTTTTAAGGATTCTTTGATGAATAGAAAGTTCAAAAGAACAGTATTTATTTGGAATAGAATAGAAATTTCATGTTTCTTGGCTGAATAACATTTTTTATAAATTATTTTGTTATTATTATTTAACCCAAACTCTTGAATGGTAGTGTATCACAGTTTCCACAAAATATTAAGCAGCACAACATTGATTTCAACACTGATAATAATAAGAAATGTTTCTTGAGCATTAAGTTAGCATATTAGATTGATTTCTGAAGGATCATGTGACACTGAAGACTGGAGTATTGACATATTTTCTGTCACAGTAATAAATTACATTTTAAAATGTATTAAAATAGAAAATAGTTCTTTATATTGCAATCATATTTCACATGATTACTGTTTTACTGTAATTTTTTATAAAAAAAAAAATAATAATAATAAATACAGATAAATGAGTACATTTAAATTAATAATACTCACTTTAGTAACGTGCAAAGCAGCATGAGTAGAACACTGCCCACCACACACAACACCAGCATGGTGGCCACAGTCTGTTGCCTGTGGTTAGACGCCACCACTGCCAAGAGGTCTGCATGTTCACATCGCATACCCACAAAGCCAGGATGACATCTACACAAACATGCACAAGAGTGACTTTTATTATAATTGAAAAGGGAGCTTTATAAAACTAAAGCCAAAAATGTAAATATGCACTGCAAAACATGAGTATGTTCTATAGATATTCGTAAAAGCATTTCATTCCAAAATGAGGAATCTGCCAGTATCATGTTCATAATATCAATCAAATTGAAATTAACTATAATTAATTTGACTTTTTGTGGTGAACTACTACATACAGATATGGACATAGAAAAAACAATAAATTCCCTGACAACAGGAGGACTCATACCAACTTAGACACAAGCACCAACACAGAGTTGAATAATAGCTATTGTGCCAGATTTATACACGGAAATACAATTTAGCAAGGACAGCTTAACAAAGATGCTGTAAGCATTTATCCAAAAGAATTTATCCAAGTGAGTCAGCAATCAAAATGCATGTCAGACTGTTTAGCTGTTTAATCCCATTATTATTATTATATGAAAATATAGGGCTTGGCGATATAGCTAAAAAATGTATCAATTATATAATGTTTCATATCATTCGGTATCGATAATTATTGACATTTTTATAACCTTTTTTTTTAAACAAAGAGCAATAGAAAAAAAACTTTTAAATTTAATCACTGTATTTTTAAATTAACCAATTTATTGAGACAAACAAAAAATTATTTTTGTTTTAACAGTAAAACACAAAATAAAAATTAAACAAATATCTAATTTCTAATGTTTTATATGCAGATTAAATAGGTCTGAAGGAAACTTTTGGCTTGTCTCCCGAAGCCACAGGGGAGCGCAATGAGCAAAATAATGCAGCGCATTAAATTGCCAACGCAAAGGAAATAACTGTCTATAAAAAGAAAAGCGTGCATTACGTCTAAATGAACTCATATAAATCAAACATAATTTCGTAAATTGCATAAACAATTATGAACAAAACAGCATCATGTATTTATACATTGCTTAATACAAAGAGCTGAATCACCCATCACACAGATTGCCTTTAAAAAACATATGAGATGCAGTGAAATGAAATAAACCTCCACAAATTCGTCAAGCGTTTTCTAAAAGTTTAAACTGTTTTAACTTTGCATGGCTTTCTATACATCTCTTGTGTGAGACATGAGAGCAGCAGGCATATTTGTCTGTCTAAAAAAATGCGCTGAATATACATTCTGTGTGAATGGCTTGGTTTCTGGGTTTTTTTAAGCTACTACAGGTGCATCTCAATCAATTAGAATGTCGTGGAAAAGTTCAATTATTTCAGTAATTCAACTAAAATTGTGAAACTCGTGTATTAAATACATTCAATCAATTCACTAAAAAAAATTTTTTATTGGTCTTATGAAATATTCTAATTTGTTGAGATAGTGAATTGGTGGGTTTTTGTTAAATGTGAGCCAAAATCATCACAATTAAAAGAACCAAAGACTTAAACTACTTCAGTCTGTGTGCATTGAATTTATTTAATACACGAGTTTCACAATTTGAGTTAAATTACTGAAATAAATGAACTTTTCCACGACATTCTAATTTATTGAGATGCACCTGTATATTTCTCTAATATTTTGAATGAATAACGCAGAAACTGCACGTCTGGTGGGCTAGACTTATCAAACATTAAAATACAACAACTTCACTTACAACATCATCACCGCATCTCGCGCTCCACTATTGACACTCCCCGATGCACACCTAACATTTGATTGTACTATTTTTGCATTCAAATGCAACTGTTTATTTTAAATTTGACTAATATTCTTTTTTTATTATTCACAATCTCCTCATCACAGGCAGGCACAGCACTCAATTCAGCATGTGTTTGTGTGTGCGGTTTGCGTCACTCATAGCACGTGCCTATATAGTGCGCTATATCGAACAGTTTTTCTATCGTTATCGAAGAGGGTGTACCGTCGACAAATATCGATACCGTTTTATCGCCCAGGCCTATGAAAATATATGGGGAAAAAAATACAAATTATATTACAAAATAAATAAAAAAATCCCAAACTACAATCATAGTATTAGGATTTCTCCAATATGGCTTTTTTTCTCAGTGATCAAGATGCACAGCATTTGATTTCATAAAAAAATTGCCATAGCAATGCTAGTGGTGACAGCATTAAATAAAACAGTACTTATTCAGTCTCTATGAGCACTCTCAGACAAATTTCAAACCTTCTGACAGCATGTTGTACACCGATCTTGTAAAACAAAACCACCACTATAGCGACTGAAACATATATTGCAACATAAGTCTGCTTGGACATACAGATCAGTTTTGATTGCTTGAAAACAGACTGTTCTTTATTATCAAATTTGAAAAAGCTAATGTGAACATGCAGATTGTTAAAAGACTTGGGAATGTCAGTATGCAGGAAATATACATAGACAAAAAAAATTTCAATTTGAAAAAAAGACAATCTTAGAACTTACACACATGCAGGTGTTTCCTCCAGTATGAGAAAGCGGCATGTGCCATGAAAACAGAAGTGGCTATGGGAGTCAGGGCAGTCATCGAAGTGAGAGTGGACAGCGGCTGCTATAAATTCTATTATTTATGCAAACAAAACAAAATAAAGAGAACCTGGGTTTAATATGGACATAAATGACAATTTCTTGTTTGATAAAATATAAAGATATATGCAAGAATTCCTTAAAAATGTATTTGCAACTGTTATGCCTGATGACCAATAATACTGTTGCTCAGTATCTCAGTTCATCATAAATTTGTGAACATCACACAAGATTACTACATGACCCCCCTTTAAACAAACAGAATTATCTACTTATATTACATTTCCAGCCTTTATTACCATCAAAGCTAGAGCCAAATTAGTGATATTTTGAAGAACTGAAGAAGTGGAAGGTACAAAAAAAGTTCTCAGCCAATCAGAATGAGAGGATTTTGTATATAGATCATAAAAAAAAAATTTTAATCGCCCGTTTCTTAGATTCTATCCTCCCTAAGGCACACTTTTGAGTTAAAGAGAGCACAAAAGCAGACATGGTGTAAGACAAGAAAAAGCTAGAATTAGCCAGGAATACCGGTCAAGATCTGAGGGGATTTCTTGAAATTGACAGATTCCTGTTTCTAATCATTGTGAGCTTTGTCTGCAGAAGGTATTTACATTGGATGAAAAGTACAATACTGTCTGCAGTACAATAAATAAAACAGAAACTTGTAATGGACAATGGCTAAAACCTTCTATCTTTGTGTTAGCAGCTTACTACCACGTGTGATTCCATTATGAAAAAAAAAATCATGTTTTTACTAATTGAGGACAAAATAGAATCTTTTTTAACAAAAAGTCAATGAAAGGAAGTACTTAAAGTTGCACTGAAACAGAAGTAACAACAGATCTAAGTGTAAAGGATTATCGAAAAAGAAAAAAAAATGTAGGACGTGGACTTGGTTCTATCCATCGTTGTTGATAAGATTTTGAGATGTGGCCGTTGCACTGAAAAATGAATGCACGATTGCAGTTGATTGTTGAGGGGCAGTGTTTAAGCAGACAAAATGATTGGAGGTGTCTAGCATACATCACCAGAGAGAGGTCTGTCATTTTCATGGGAAGAACAAGTTCTGACACTTTGATTAAACATTACAAGGACAAAAAAGTAAAAAACTAAAAAAAGGAAACATAGACATGGATGAATCATTCACAATAAGATCTATAACATGCATTTACAAAATAGATTTATAGGGTGAATTTTCATGTAATGTCGACTTCAACATTCAGAAAAAGTAGACAACCTCAAGACGTCAAACTAACTATTACACAAGTTTAAATATTAAATGTTAATTTTATATAAATTAAATATTTGAAATGTTATCATCTTTTTTATTTCTACGAGGCTGCAGTATAATATTTAATATATTCCATATTCATGGAATATATTAATTCTCAAATTCAAAAATATACATGGGATTTCAGGCCTATGAAACCCAAAATGAGCTGAGCATAAAGGAAAAAGCAGACAGAGCATACTTTTGACACGTGAAGTAGTAGTGGTTGTGGTCGTGCTGGTGGTGGTTGTTGTGGTAGTGGTGGTAGTTGTTGTTGTGGTGGTTGCAATGGTTGTTGTTGAGGTAGAATTCTCTTGCACCTGCCCATATGTAAAAAGGGATCCTACAAATCAAACACAGCAAGCAAATATTCAAAAACAATAGCACTACAATGAAACTCTAATATTGTTGAGAACAGCTAAGTAGATTAGGACGAAGTGTTCAAAACTATTCAAATGTCACTGCTACTGCCTCTGTGAAATCTAGTATTGTGAACACCTTACCCAAATGTGAAAATGAGGATCCAACAAAGTCAAAAATTGCCAGACTCATGACCGTTACAGCAATGAGAAAACAGCGGAACAACAGCATCACACACTAGAGAGAAAAAGGCTTAAGTGGCGTCCAGTGCAAATGAGAAATAGCTACTTAAAGACCTCTTGCTTTAGACTCAGAGATCAATTAAAATGCCCTGGAACATCAGTGGGAGTAACTGACTTCTGACCTTCAGACTATTTTAAGAGCTGCTAGGGAATGACTGGGTTAAGATAAATTAAAGTGGATTTGTAATGCGGATCTCTCCGCATACACATGTAAGACACTGCCGGACGAATCGTTGTCATGGCGTGCCTAATTCACTCGTACATTTACAGAAAATGGCAGAACCACCACAAATTCCAAAATGTATCGCTCTGCTCTAAAAGTTAGCTAGAAATAGAGTTTTAAGGCATCATATATGCGTAGAGTTGCATTGCAATGAGCTCAGTGGAAAATAATGCTAATGCCAAACTACTGAAAACCCTTGCAGAGAGCTATCTGTATAGGGGTTAAAGTTGCTGTCTATATAGTGTGTTCATCACAAGGTTCATAAGGTTCCATGATGGTTAGGAAGCAGCTGCATATGTAGGCAGTAGACAGTGATGCAGAACAATCAGGTCTTGAAAAAAATACAATTTAATTTAACATGTGTTTAATTCTATTAAACAATGTTACTATATAAATACACTTCATAAGGCCTCTCAATCGATTTTATGTTAAACGCTAACAATATTGATACATGAGATTTTTTTTAAGATTGATAGCCTGCAAAAAAAACAAAAAACCTATATTCTCTTTTTAAGTAAAGGCCACTCATCCATTGTAAGGACAAAAAAAAACCACTGAGCTATTTCTCAAAATATTTACATGTATGTTCCATAAAAGAAAGTAAGTCACACAGTTTTGGACCAAGATGAGGGTGAGTAAATAATGACAGAATTAGCATTTTTGGGTGACCTAGCCCTTTAAGTTAAGAAAACGTATCCTTGCAAGGATATTCCTATTAAAGATTTTCTTAACTTAGCAGCTGCCATTCCTTAACCATCATTGTACCAAAATCACTTACTGAGATAATGGGACCTTTATCACTGGAAACCTAGCCTATATCCTTGAAAAACAAAAACAGCTGCTTACAGTACAGATACAATTAGTCATTAAAAGTAACTACTTAATGGGGCATTAAGTCAAATCAAATCAAATTTATTTGTAAAATTATCATCATTCACAACACGCATCGTTTCAAACCAGCTATACAGAAAGTTGTTCTGTTATGTCAGTGCTTTACCATAGAGCATCCTGCATGGGGCAGGTTTAAAATTACTCAGTCATGATGTAATGCCTATTAACATGTGCTTAATATTAAAAGCACAGAAAGCAACAATACACATGATGTCCTGCTGATTTTTAAATTGCTTAATTAAACTTGACTGACTTTCTCTCATTGAAACTGTTTGCTGAGTTAAGAACTTGCCTTCATTGTAGAAACAAAGCCATAAAAGATGGACGCTAAAGAATAGCTCTATATTTAAACTAAGCTCTGTTAACCTCCTTAATGGCAGGAGCAAGACTACTGAGCCAAAGAAGCTGCTGGACATAAAAGGACAGCAAACCACTGCTTCTTCAATGCCTTGGATAAACACCAACAGCACATTATTCATGCTATAAAGCTAAAAAGTTGTACAACAAAGCAGAATTATTATATGTTGGGCATTACTGGTGATGAGACTGAAACGGTGGGTGTCAGGAGAGACTCACTTGCCCTAATAGTATTGTTTTTTATATTGACGATTAGAGTACTGTCAAATTATTATGCTAAAACTCTCTCTCTCTCTCTCTCATATTATATTAAAAATATGGCGACATGTTGTTTTCTTGTAAAGGGCAATATTTCAAACGTTTAACTCTAATATTTTTGCTTTCGTGCCTCAATGATTGATGTATATTAATATTTACTTAATAAAAATAATGCCAGTAAATCGAATGAACACAGCATAAAATATTTTTACTCACCGGTGAGAAGGAATATTGTATCCCAAAGAGCACGGTACATCATTATAAGGCGTTTATGTGACTTGTTGGTGAAGTCGTCTCTTATATTAAAACGTTTAACACCTTTGCCAACTTAAAGGAAGGCACGCTCGTATTCTTAGGATTGGCCAATGTTATTGATAGTCCGCAGCAGAGGTTAGAAATCTGACTTCCATAGTAAACTGTGTGCGTCTTTCTTCATAGTTTCATGTGACCTGCTCGACAAAAGACGCCATGCGTCGATTCAGGTATTTTGAACTTGACTTCAAACTTGAGCAACGCCGTCTTACCACTGACGTCATATAAAGCCCTAACTCTATGTTTTTTCTAATTCACTATATCATGATAAAGATAGGAGGTAAAATATTGTTAACTACAAAACCACGTTACTAATAATCACTCATAGCACAGAACCCTCTCCACTCCTTTGACATCCTTCTGGTGTGCGTGCGTGTGCGTACGTGCGCTCGTGTGAGGCTGAGCTAAAGAGAGGCGTGTGTAACATATTTTGTTTAAACCTCTGTAACAATTTTTTTTTTCGATAGAAGTGATGTCATAACTATTTTTCAGTTTTTTTTAAATACGCATATTGATTTTTTTTGACATTGCTTTGATATTCAGAACTAACCTGCAGAGTTAAATTTTAAATTTATTGTTAAACGTGTACTAAAAATGTGTGTGATACAGTTTTTTATTGTTGGTCAGTAACTTCTTTTAGAAGCGGTATAGGTGATGACTAAATGTAATGTAAATGTAAATGTAACATCTCTTGAAGCATTTTCTTTGCTGATGCAAAGTGTTAAATGCTCATTTGTCTCATAGGTCAACCATAGACCAAGCTTTTACCTATTCCTTAAACTCTTTATTCATTTATTTATTTAGGCAATTCAACATTAGAGTGCAAACTTCAAGAGTGCAAAAATATGATAATGTTATGCTGCCCCCTAATGGAATGAATGGATAGGCTTAATATATTACTTAATATATTAAATATATAAAATATATACCATAAATATTTCTTAAGTACACGTGTTGATTGAATGTAAAACAAGCTGAAAATTATTTTTATTTTTAAAAAAATTTATATGTAAATATTCTGTTTTACAGTACCCACAGTTATATGTATATTCCTATAGGTGGAGTTGAACTAGTTAAATATGATCTAATTTTCTTTTAAATGGACTTGGACTTTAAAGTGGACACAGTGCCAACGTATAGTTTGTACGGAGCAGTATAGTTTAATTCAGCAGGTGTTCTCAAGAGAATTCGAAAATCTTTTACAAAATTGTTTTATCTAGTCAAGTGGGTGGTTGGTTAAACTATTCTGAGATATATACTCAAACTGACTACTACCTTCTCTATTCTTGGATTTGATCCTCTGGATTATTTTTCTCAAAGCAATATTATTACCTATAAAGAGGACAAAGCAGAAGAAGGTCAAATGTTTATGTCCTATTGCTGCTGTTATTTTTCATTAGTCTGATTTTTGTTTTTAAATTAAATAAATAGCTGTGAGTTTCACTGTAAAGTCATATAAATGCTACTAATATTTACATTTTAATAAAATATTATTTAAAAAAATACATTTAAAATGAATTTGTTGACCGCATCAAGGGACTTAAAATCCCTTTTATAGGTTCATACATAACATCATATGTTGACACTTAGAAATTAAATGTTTAATAGTTATTTAATAATTTAATCTGAGTTCTTTTGTTGTGAAGTTGATTTGTTTGTTTTGTTGCCTAGAAGTGCATTAAATGCTTGTAAACATTATAGATGATTTGTCTAAACAGGGTCATACATACACTTTAGTATTAATGGTGACCTCTACAGCTATTGGGGGAACTCTACAATATGGATACAATCTAGCCATAATAAATGCACCAACTGTTGTAAGTGTTTCATTGGCTTTGTGTTTGTGAAAGAGTAAAACATTTTTACATTTATGTCATATTAGTAGTCTCTTTGTCTGTTAAGGCCAATTACCAGTTTTCTGTTCTGTGTTCCTTCCTGCAGTTCATTCACTTTGTCAATGAGACATTTCTGGAGTGATGTGGAATACAGTTGGGGTTTTATGAGGTCACACTGATATGGACCTTTATCGTTTCTATTTTCTCACTGGGCGGCTTTATTGGGGCCCTGATAGCAGGGCCAATGTTTGTATGTTTCGGGAGGTACAGTTAATCTTGTTGTTATACAGTATAATGTTAAAGTTCATGTTTCATACACATTGTTTTATTTATCTTTAATTAGACTTATTTAAATATGATTTAAATGTAAAAATTAGTGAACTTTAAATAAGTAATAAATCTTTATTTTATGCCCTGTTATGTTCTCTTTTCCAAGGAAGAAGACTATGTGGCTGAACAATGTCTTTCTCTTATCAAGTTCACTGCTTGCATTGCTGAGCCGAACAGCAAAGTCATTTGAGATGATTATCATCTCCAGATTTTTGGTTGGCATAAATGCAGGTACTGTCTGTGTATATATTTTACCTGTAAACGCAATTTCATTAATGAACCCTTTATATTTTGAGATTGAGATTGTTCGTTTCTTCCTGGTATTATTATAAACCATCTTCTCTGTTTATATTCAGGCATCAGTATGAATGTACAGCCCATGTATTTTGGTGAGAGTGCACCAAAGCACTTACGAGGGGCTGTGTCCCTGTCCTCAGCAGTCTTCACTTCTTTTGGACTGGTGTTGGGACAGGTGGTCAGTCTGAGGTTAAATTACTGAAATAAATGAACTTTTCCACGACATTCTAATTTATTGAGATGCACCTGTATATTTCTCTAATATTTTGAATGAATAACGCAGAAACTGCACGTCTGGTGGGCTAGACTTATCAAACATTAAAATACAACAACTTCACTTACAACATCATCACCGCATCTCGCGCTCCACTATTGACACTCCCCGATGCACACCTAACATTTGATTGTACTATTTTTGCATTCAAATGCAACTGTTTATTTTAAATTTGACTAATATTCTTTTTTTATTATTCACAATCTCCTCATCACAGGCAGGCACAGCACTCAATTCAGCATGTGTTTGTGTGTGCGGTTTGCGTCACTCATAGCACGTGCCTATATAGTGCGCTATATCGAACAGTTTTTCTATCGTTATCGAAGAGGGTGTACCGTCGACAAATATCGATACCGTTTTATCGCCCAGGCCTATGAAAATATATGGGGAAAAAAATACAAATTATATTACAAAATAAATAAAAAAATCCCAAACTACAATCATAGTATTAGGATTTCTCCAATATGGCTTTTTTTCTCAGTGATCAAGATGCACAGCATTTGATTTCATAAAAAAATTGCCATAGCAATGCTAGTGGTGACAGCATTAAATAAAACAGTACTTATTCAGTCTCTATGAGCACTCTCAGACAAATTTCAAACCTTCTGACAGCATGTTGTACACCGATCTTGTAAAACAAAACCACCACTATAGCGACTGAAACATATATTGCAACATAAGTCTGCTTGGACATACAGATCAGTTTTGATTGCTTGAAAACAGACTGTTCTTTATTATCAAATTTGAAAAAGCTAATGTGAACATGCAGATTGTTAAAAGACTTGGGAATGTCAGTATGCAGGAAATATACATAGACAAAAAAAATTTCAATTTGAAAAAAAGACAATCTTAGAACTTACACACATGCAGGTGTTTCCTCCAGTATGAGAAAGCGGCATGTGCCATGAAAACAGAAGTGGCTATGGGAGTCAGGGCAGTCATCGAAGTGAGAGTGGACAGCGGCTGCTATAAATTCTATTATTTATGCAAACAAAACAAAATAAAGAGAACCTGGGTTTAATATGGACATAAATGACAATTTCTTGTTTGATAAAATATAAAGATATATGCAAGAATTCCTTAAAAATGTATTTGCAACTGTTATGCCTGATGACCAATAATACTGTTGCTCAGTATCTCAGTTCATCATAAATTTGTGAACATCACACAAGATTACTACATGACCCCCCTTTAAACAAACAGAATTATCTACTTATATTACATTTCCAGCCTTTATTACCATCAAAGCTAGAGCCAAATTAGTGATATTTTGAAGAACTGAAGAAGTGGAAGGTACAAAAAAAGTTCTCAGCCAATCAGAATGAGAGGATTTTGTATATAGATCATAAAAAAAAAATTTTAATCGCCCGTTTCTTAGATTCTATCCTCCCTAAGGCACACTTTTGAGTTAAAGAGAGCACAAAAGCAGACATGGTGTAAGACAAGAAAAAGCTAGAATTAGCCAGGAATACCGGTCAAGATCTGAGGGGATTTCTTGAAATTGACAGATTCCTGTTTCTAATCATTGTGAGCTTTGTCTGCAGAAGGTATTTACATTGGATGAAAAGTACAATACTGTCTGCAGTACAATAAATAAAACAGAAACTTGTAATGGACAATGGCTAAAACCTTCTATCTTTGTGTTAGCAGCTTACTACCACGTGTGATTCCATTATGAAAAAAAAAATCATGTTTTTACTAATTGAGGACAAAATAGAATCTTTTTTAACAAAAAGTCAATGAAAGGAAGTACTTAAAGTTGCACTGAAACAGAAGTAACAACAGATCTAAGTGTAAAGGATTATCGAAAAAGAAAAAAAAATGTAGGACGTGGACTTGGTTCTATCCATCGTTGTTGATAAGATTTTGAGATGTGGCCGTTGCACTGAAAAATGAATGCACGATTGCAGTTGATTGTTGAGGGGCAGTGTTTAAGCAGACAAAATGATTGGAGGTGTCTAGCATACATCACCAGAGAGAGGTCTGTCATTTTCATGGGAAGAACAAGTTCTGACACTTTGATTAAACATTACAAGGACAAAAAAGTAAAAAACTAAAAAAAGGAAACATAGACATGGATGAATCATTCACAATAAGATCTATAACATGCATTTACAAAATAGATTTATAGGGTGAATTTTCATGTAATGTCGACTTCAACATTCAGAAAAAGTAGACAACCTCAAGACGTCAAACTAACTATTACACAAGTTTAAATATTAAATGTTAATTTTATATAAATTAAATATTTGAAATGTTATCATCTTTTTTATTTCTACGAGGCTGCAGTATAATATTTAATATATTCCATATTCATGGAATATATTAATTCTCAAATTCAAAAATATACATGGGATTTCAGGCCTATGAAACCCAAAATGAGCTGAGCATAAAGGAAAAAGCAGACAGAGCATACTTTTGACACGTGAAGTAGTAGTGGTTGTGGTCGTGCTGGTGGTGGTTGTTGTGGTAGTGGTGGTAGTTGTTGTTGTGGTGGTTGCAATGGTTGTTGTTGAGGTAGAATTCTCTTGCACCTGCCCATATGTAAAAAGGGATCCTACAAATCAAACACAGCAAGCAAATATTCAAAAACAATAGCACTACAATGAAACTCTAATATTGTTGAGAACAGCTAAGTAGATTAGGACGAAGTGTTCAAAACTATTCAAATGTCACTGCTACTGCCTCTGTGAAATCTAGTATTGTGAACACCTTACCCAAATGTGAAAATGAGGATCCAACAAAGTCAAAAATTGCCAGACTCATGACCGTTACAGCAATGAGAAAACAGCGGAACAACAGCATCACACACTAGAGAGAAAAAGGCTTAAGTGGCGTCCAGTGCAAATGAGAAATAGCTACTTAAAGACCTCTTGCTTTAGACTCAGAGATCAATTAAAATGCCCTGGAACATCAGTGGGAGTAACTGACTTCTGACCTTCAGACTATTTTAAGAGCTGCTAGGGAATGACTGGGTTAAGATAAATTAAAGTGGATTTGTAATGCGGATCTCTCCGCATACACATGTAAGACACTGCCGGACGAATCGTTGTCATGGCGTGCCTAATTCACTCGTACATTTACAGAAAATGGCAGAACCACCACAAATTCCAAAATGTATCGCTCTGCTCTAAAAGTTAGCTAGAAATAGAGTTTTAAGGCATCATATATGCGTAGAGTTGCATTGCAATGAGCTCAGTGGAAAATAATGCTAATGCCAAACTACTGAAAACCCTTGCAGAGAGCTATCTGTATAGGGGTTAAAGTTGCTGTCTATATAGTGTGTTCATCACAAGGTTCATAAGGTTCCATGATGGTTAGGAAGCAGCTGCATATGTAGGCAGTAGACAGTGATGCAGAACAATCAGGTCTTGAAAAAAATACAATTTAATTTAACATGTGTTTAATTCTATTAAACAATGTTACTATATAAATACACTTCATAAGGCCTCTCAATCGATTTTATGTTAAACGCTAACAATATTGATACATGAGATTTTTTTTAAGATTGATAGCCTGCAAAAAAAACAAAAAACCTATATTCTCTTTTTAAGTAAAGGCCACTCATCCATTGTAAGGACAAAAAAAAACCACTGAGCTATTTCTCAAAATATTTACATGTATGTTCCATAAAAGAAAGTAAGTCACACAGTTTTGGACCAAGATGAGGGTGAGTAAATAATGACAGAATTAGCATTTTTGGGTGACCTAGCCCTTTAAGTTAAGAAAACGTATCCTTGCAAGGATATTCCTATTAAAGATTTTCTTAACTTAGCAGCTGCCATTCCTTAACCATCATTGTACCAAAATCACTTACTGAGATAATGGGACCTTTATCACTGGAAACCTAGCCTATATCCTTGAAAAACAAAAACAGCTGCTTACAGTACAGATACAATTAGTCATTAAAAGTAACTACTTAATGGGGCATTAAGTCAAATCAAATCAAATTTATTTGTAAAATTATCATCATTCACAACACGCATCGTTTCAAACCAGCTATACAGAAAGTTGTTCTGTTATGTCAGTGCTTTACCATAGAGCATCCTGCATGGGGCAGGTTTAAAATTACTCAGTCATGATGTAATGCCTATTAACATGTGCTTAATATTAAAAGCACAGAAAGCAACAATACACATGATGTCCTGCTGATTTTTAAATTGCTTAATTAAACTTGACTGACTTTCTCTCATTGAAACTGTTTGCTGAGTTAAGAACTTGCCTTCATTGTAGAAACAAAGCCATAAAAGATGGACGCTAAAGAATAGCTCTATATTTAAACTAAGCTCTGTTAACCTCCTTAATGGCAGGAGCAAGACTACTGAGCCAAAGAAGCTGCTGGACATAAAAGGACAGCAAACCACTGCTTCTTCAATGCCTTGGATAAACACCAACAGCACATTATTCATGCTATAAAGCTAAAAAGTTGTACAACAAAGCAGAATTATTATATGTTGGGCATTACTGGTGATGAGACTGAAACGGTGGGTGTCAGGAGAGACTCACTTGCCCTAATAGTATTGTTTTTTATATTGACGATTAGAGTACTGTCAAATTATTATGCTAAAACTCTCTCTCTCTCTCTCTCATATTATATTAAAAATATGGCGACATGTTGTTTTCTTGTAAAGGGCAATATTTCAAACGTTTAACTCTAATATTTTTGCTTTCGTGCCTCAATGATTGATGTATATTAATATTTACTTAATAAAAATAATGCCAGTAAATCGAATGAACACAGCATAAAATATTTTTACTCACCGGTGAGAAGGAATATTGTATCCCAAAGAGCACGGTACATCATTATAAGGCGTTTATGTGACTTGTTGGTGAAGTCGTCTCTTATATTAAAACGTTTAACACCTTTGCCAACTTAAAGGAAGGCACGCTCGTATTCTTAGGATTGGCCAATGTTATTGATAGTCCGCAGCAGAGGTTAGAAATCTGACTTCCATAGTAAACTGTGTGCGTCTTTCTTCATAGTTTCATGTGACCTGCTCGACAAAAGACGCCATGCGTCGATTCAGGTATTTTGAACTTGACTTCAAACTTGAGCAACGCCGTCTTACCACTGACGTCATATAAAGCCCTAACTCTATGTTTTTTCTAATTCACTATATCATGATAAAGATAGGAGGTAAAATATTGTTAACTACAAAACCACGTTACTAATAATCACTCATAGCACAGAACCCTCTCCACTCCTTTGACATCCTTCTGGTGTGCGTGCGTGTGCGTACGTGCGCTCGTGTGAGGCTGAGCTAAAGAGAGGCGTGTGTAACATATTTTGTTTAAACCTCTGTAACAATTTTTTTTTTCGATAGAAGTGATGTCATAACTATTTTTCAGTTTTTTTTAAATACGCATATTGATTTTTTTTGACATTGCTTTGATATTCAGAACTAACCTGCAGAGTTAAATTTTAAATTTATTGTTAAACGTGTACTAAAAATGTGTGTGATACAGTTTTTTATTGTTGGTCAGTAACTTCTTTTAGAAGCGGTATAGGTGATGACTAAATGTAATGTAAATGTAAATGTAACATCTCTTGAAGCATTTTCTTTGCTGATGCAAAGTGTTAAATGCTCATTTGTCTCATAGGTCAACCATAGACCAAGCTTTTACCTATTCCTTAAACTCTTTATTCATTTATTTATTTAGGCAATTCAACATTAGAGTGCAAACTTCAAGAGTGCAAAAATATGATAATGTTATGCTGCCCCCTAATGGAATGAATGGATAGGCTTAATATATTACTTAATATATTAAATATATAAAATATATACCATAAATATTTCTTAAGTACACGTGTTGATTGAATGTAAAACAAGCTGAAAATTATTTTTATTTTTAAAAAAATTTATATGTAAATATTCTGTTTTACAGTACCCACAGTTATATGTATATTCCTATAGGTGGAGTTGAACTAGTTAAATATGATCTAATTTTCTTTTAAATGGACTTGGACTTTAAAGTGGACACAGTGCCAACGTATAGTTTGTACGGAGCAGTATAGTTTAATTCAGCAGGTGTTCTCAAGAGAATTCGAAAATCTTTTACAAAATTGTTTTATCTAGTCAAGTGGGTGGTTGGTTAAACTATTCTGAGATATATACTCAAACTGACTACTACCTTCTCTATTCTTGGATTTGATCCTCTGGATTATTTTTCTCAAAGCAATATTATTACCTATAAAGAGGACAAAGCAGAAGAAGGTCAAATGTTTATGTCCTATTGCTGCTGTTATTTTTCATTAGTCTGATTTTTGTTTTTAAATTAAATAAATAGCTGTGAGTTTCACTGTAAAGTCATATAAATGCTACTAATATTTACATTTTAATAAAATATTATTTAAAAAAATACATTTAAAATGAATTTGTTGACCGCATCAAGGGACTTAAAATCCCTTTTATAGGTTCATACATAACATCATATGTTGACACTTAGAAATTAAATGTTTAATAGTTATTTAATTATTTAATCTGAGTTCTTTTGTTGTGAAGTTGATTTGTTTGTTTTGTTGCCTAGAAGTGCATTAAATGCTTGTAAACATTATAGATGATTTGTCTAAACAGGGTCATACATACACTTTAGTATTAATGGTGACCTCTACAGCTATTGGGGGAACTCTACAATATGGATACAATCTAGCCATAATAAATGCACCAACTGTTGTAAGTGTTTCATTGGCTTTGTGTTTGTGAAAGAGTAAAACATTTTTACATTTATGTCATATTAGTAGTCTCTTTGTCTGTTAAGGCCAATTACCAGTTTTCTGTTCTGTGTTCCTTCCTGCAGTTCATTCACTTTGTCAATGAGACATTTCTGGAGTGATGTGGAATACAGTTGGGGTTTTATGAGGTCACACTGATATGGACCTTTATCGTTTCTATTTTCTCACTGGGCGGCTTTATTGGGGCCCTGATAGCAGGGCCAATGTTTGTATGTTTCGGGAGGTACAGTTAATCTTGTTGTTATACAGTATAATGTTAAAGTTCATGTTTCATACACATTGTTTTATTTATCTTTAATTAGACTTATTTAAATATGATTTAAATGTAAAAATTAGTGAACTTTAAATAAGTAATAAATCTTTATTTTATGCCCTGTTATGTTCTCTTTTCCAAGGAAGAAGACTATGTGGCTGAACAATGTCTTTCTCTTATCAAGTTCACTGCTTGCATTGCTGAGCCGAACAGCAAAGTCATTTGAGATGATTATCATCTCCAGATTTTTGGTTGGCATAAATGCAGGTACTGTCTGTGTATATATTTTACCTGTAAACGCAATTTCATTAATGAACCCTTTATATTTTGAGATTGAGATTGTTCGTTTCTTCCTGGTATTATTATAAACCATCTTCTCTGTTTATATTCAGGCATCAGTATGAATGTACAGCCCATGTATTTTGGTGAGAGTGCACCAAAGCACTTACGAGGGGCTGTGTCCCTGTCCTCAGCAGTCTTCACTTCTTTTGGACTGGTGTTGGGACAGGTGGTCAGTCTGAGTTCACGAGAACGATTATAATTTCCCCATGTGATGTGAAGTCAATTTTTTATTTAATGAGTACTTTATAAGGTGCATTTAAAATTGGATATTTTGTACAGAATTTCATAACATGCCAATGTTATCTTTTTTTTGCCCAAATTAAATATACAAGCATGACTGAAATGGCTGATTTTTAAATGTATTTTTTCAGAGATTTGTTAGGTAGTGAGCCGTTTTGGCAGTACTTATTTGCTAGTAATGCTATCCCAGGCCTCATCTGACTCCTAACCTTGCCCTGGTTTTCCAGAAAGTCCCCGCTACCTCCTCATTGACTGTGGAGACAAAGAGGCCTGCCTAATGGGTATTAGAACCTGAATTTTTCAGCATTGGTTGCAGTTATACTATACTGTATATTGCCATATGCTTTGCAATACAGAGTACGATAGCCTCACTGAACCTTACACTCTTAAAAAGTTAAGGTTCTTTTTTGGCATCTATGGTTCCATGAAGAACCTTTTAACATCCATGGAACCTTTCAAATGCACACAATTTTCTTTATAGTGGAAAAAGCTTCTTTAGATTATTAAAAAGTAAGGGGGGAAATTATTCTTTTAAGAGCTACTCACTGAAAGGTTCTTTGAGGAACCTTTATTTTTAATAGAGTACAGATAAAACAACATTATATGTACTTTAATAACCTCCACTTTTAATGGGATAATTCAAGTTCTTTCCCTGAATGTCAAAGCTGCTTTTGGACATATAATGAAAGTAAACCATTCACTTCTTTTGCATTGGAAAAAAATGATTCAATATGTTAGATAACTCATATTGTGTTTCACAAAAGAAAGTAAATCATACATGTTTGGAATGACATGAAGGCGAGTAAATAATGACAAAATGTACATTTTTCTCTTTAATTATCTCATTGTCATCTCTGATATTTTGGAAATGTGCATGTAATTCTCACACATGATTATACACATTAATCATGTTTGTTCCACAGCACTGCAGCGTCTGCGAGGCTGTGAGGTGCAGAGAGAAGAGCTGGATGAGATTCTGCAGGAACAGAATGAAACTAAGGGAGAGCGTGCCAAACAGCCGTGGGAGCTCTTCACTGACCGCAGCGTTCGCTGGCAGCTCATCACTGTGGCGATCCTGAGCAGTGCCATGCAACTGTGCGGTAATGACTCAGTGAGACCCTGCCTCTGTCCATAATGTACAGAATTTTTATCTTTAAAAATGGTGCATATTAATATTATATATTCACTTCTAATATTGTGATAAAAGAAACATTTATTTAGTAAATTCCCTTCAGTTATTCAACATTTGTTGGTTAATTGTTAGCTGTTAAAAACCACATTTGAAAACCCTATTTGAATCTTTTTCTGTAAATTAAATGAGGAAACTAAAACAGCAAATTACTTACTGACTTGCCTTGCATAATGCTTTGATAAATCTCTCCTGTACTTAACACTTTTATTTTTACATAACTCAAAATGCTTCAGAAGGATTTCAAGTGTTAGTGCTTGTGTGTGTGTGTGTGTGTGTGTGTGTGTGTGTTTTGCACACTCAGAAATCAAAAAGATTAAGGACCTTTTTCTTTCAATCCTCAGATTTACTTCTACGCATCATATGTATTCCAAGAAGCGGGTATATCTGCAGAACAGATCCAATATGTGACCATTGGCACTGGGATGTGTGAATTCACCGCTTGCATTCTGTGTGTGTGAGTCTTCCATTAATCTGTTATCGATTATGTAACTGTCCCAGAACAATCCAGGCAATCCTTTGACCCACTTGCATAGTGTGAGTGAATTAATGCACCCTGAATGCTAGGCTGATTTAGGCTAAATACAGAATAATTTCTGTTTAGAATGACATGGTTACACATGAATTTTAAATCTGTGTGTGTTCAGAACCAGTTGATAGAAAGGTTGGGTAGGAGGCTGATGTTGATGGGTGGCTTTGTTCTCATGGCAGGATGGGCTGTAGTCTTCACTGTGGCTCTTTCACTTGAGGTGTGTATTATTCAGTGTCGTATTACCCCTTTTTCCCTTTACCAACACACACATAGGCACGTGGAAGGTTATGTACAAGCTAATGTCTAACCTCAAAGTGGACACATAATGTCCAACTTTAACTTCATTGTCATCTAGAGTGTTCAGCTGAATGGACATCATCTTTGGTTAACTATGACTTTTACTTATGGTTTTACCTTTCACCCAATAGAATATGGTTACCTGGATGCCTTACCTGAGCATGACCTGCATCTTCACCTACATTCTCAGCTTTGGCATGGGGCCAGGTAAATTACAACACCCTAATGTTATTTCATACTGCGGTTTGACATTTATCAACACTGTGTTCCTTTTCTTCATACGGTAGCTGGAGTGACTGGAATCCTCCCAACAGAGATTTTTAACCAGACAACCCATCCTGCCGCCTACATGGCCGCTGGCTCTCTAATGTGGCTGAACCTCTTAATTATTGGGATGATCTTCCCTTTCCTTGTGGTGAGAACTTGAAAAAAGTCTTAAAGGGGTCATATGATGATATTTAAATTTTTCCTTTCTCTTTGGAGTGTTACAAGCTCTTGGTGCATAAAGAAGATCTGTAAAGTTGCAAAGACTAAAGGCTCAAATCCAAAGAGATATTCTTTATAAAAGTTAAGAGTCAACCACACCCTCCTAAAACGTCTCGTTCTAACACGCCCCCACATATCTACATCACTATGTGGGAAGATTTGCATAACGCCGCCCAAATGTTCACGCAAAGAAAGAAGGCGTAACTTTTATTCTCGCTGTAGTATTGTTGCCGCCGCCATGTCGTGAAGGAGCTGTGTGCTTCATTGTGAAAGCAAAACTACTTTGTTTGGTCTTCCAAAAGAGGACGATGTCTGCTTCGTCATGCCTGGAGCTGAGCTGTGCTTGTTGCTGAGGAAATACATCAACTTCGCGCTGTGGATCACCGGATCGGCTTTCACCATGGACGAAGCGGAGTCCCATACTAATACACTAATACTTGGTTTTTGGTTATTGTGTGGGTTAGCTATTAAAATTAGGGTGAAGTGAGCAAAAGTGGAACACGTTTTGGTAAACTGTTAAATACGAATAAATATATTCTACATACACTGTCAATGTTTTAAACAAATGGTTTCTTAAAGTATCCATTTTTATTCTACATGCCTTTTTCAGGTAAAATGGGATACATTTTCAGCAAGTTTGTGCTTAGGTAATACATTTGCTTAAGATGGGACATACACTTTGTTTTTATAGAAATTTTAAAATATAAAATTATTGCTTTATATCAATTATGAATGCATACTAGTAGATTGTGCCACTGATAGTGAATTCATTTATAATATATTTTCATCTTTGTAATTACCATAAATAATTAAAACACCAGAACTGCAAATTTAAGGAGGTTAAACACTTCAACAGAAGTACATACATTTAAAGTATTAAAACACTTCAACAGAAGTGCAAACATGTAAATAATTGTAACACTTCAACAGAAGTGCAATGTGCAATATGCGGTACACAATAACACAGTTTCCTCTGTGATGTGATTGCTTTTGTGTGTGCACGTTTGAATCCAACTGTGTACGTGTCTAACACACTTCCATATTTTTCCATGTTTTTGAAAGGAGCTTCAGGTTGTGTGATTCTCAGCATGGTTTCTTTTTTAAAACGTAACCAGTAGCATAATAGACTTTCTTTTTTATTTTAGAAAACCCTTTAATTCCATTAGCCTTTGCGTATTCAAACGCTTTAGTTTAATACGCCGGCCTATTTTATCTGTCATGTTAAGGCAAATTGTGACAGTCTAAAAACTTTTTTTTTTAATAAAACAGAAACTTTATATATATATATATATATAAAAAAAATTTTAATTCCATAAGCACTGGTTACACTGGGTCTAACCAAAGTTGATTATTGTTTTGGGTTGACTAGTAAGGTCTTGTTTTGGGTTGACAACTAGTATGGCCTCACACTGACTGTACCTTAGTCCTCTGGTGAACCTCCACCAAGTTGTATTGCGGGGCCAAGGGTGAGAGAACTTATAATTGTGTTAAAAGTGTTTCAGGTGTTCCTTTTGGCAATTTATTATTTTTTTTAGGATTATATCCAACTGAATTAAGTAAACTGCTTGGTTTAAATACATTTCCGTTTTTATAAAAAATTAAGGATTAATTTAAATGGTTTATTTATTCATCCATAGCACTTCAACACTGGTCCACACTGCTCAAGTTAAATTTCCAACATTTCAAATCTCAGTAAGTGTGACTTTCTACTTTTCTGCTGCCCGACTATTTAATACAAATGGAAACACAAAATAAGGAGTGCTGTACCGCATTATGCAATATCGCACATAAATAAAATGAGAATATGGTGTGTGGTTAGTTTATTTCAGAGACGTACGAGGCTGGAATTGTTCATTGAAAAAAATATGCATAAATAGATGTGGTTCATTAATGAAGCAAAAACCGCCACAGTCACTGATGCCTTAAACCTTGAATCTGTGCTTTATAAATGTATTATTTCAAAAGAAGAATGGATTTACCTCTTTTGGAATCTTTTAAAAATATTTTGTGCCTCTAGTCATTTTTACTTGAGTTTCTTTATAATGTTGACTATCAATCACACAAGGAGCAGGAAACAGTTTGGCTTTAGAACACTCATGGCAGAACTCATGTCTATGCAAAGATTCATGCATGCATGTGAAGGTATGCACAATATTAGCACTAATGAAAAGCATAATTTTGGCCTTCTTACCAAATCATCCTCACTTCACTAATCTTATGCATATATAATGTACATGTTATGATTGAATCAGTTTCACCAGTCAAGTATGAAATAATGAAAACCTACACTATTGTTTTCACAGAAGATTGCCAAAGTCACATTTCTAACCGCAAAATAACCAGAAATAAAATGTACAATGTGTTCTGAAGTGCTCATCACAAGAAAGAAAATTCTCAAATACAATTTTATTTTATACCCATCTCTGTGCCAAACAGACAGAGACACAAAAAACAGTGTACAAAAACAAACATCAATAGAAAAGTATCCTTATATCCAAATGTCCAAAAATTGATCAACGTTGTGACATAAATTGCAGAAAAACAACATTTTGTCAGAAAACAAAAAAAGTAGAATACCAAACATACAAATGTACACCTTTCTATGTGCATGTCTTTATACAAACATGTCAATGCAACTCTGTTTGTATATGGTTTTTATAAGATAGGTCCTTTAAATGACAGATTTTTCCTACCCATTGCTGTTCACAATCAGTACTGGGAAGGCACTTTGCAACATACAAATATACAAATACATAAGCAAGAAAACAAACAAACAAATGTCTCCAGTGATGTAATAAGCCAGAACACAATACAAGACAAATAACAACAATAAAAATAACAGACCAATTCCCTACAACTTAAAATTTATAAATAAATAAGGGCTGCAAATATTCAAATCGCATTTACTGGGCAGACAATGATTGTTACTATTAGAAGCATAAAATTGCAATCAATTAACAGATGTTATGAGCTGATATTAGCAATGATTAGTCTAAGTAAGTAAACTGCAGGTTTTCCAATGCTCAGATCAGTCCGCTTCAGATTTGCACATGAAAACATTAAGTCGAACAAGTACATATGGTAATAAAATAAAGATTTTTGTGTGTACATTATGTCATTGATAGCTTCCATCATGAGTGACCGCTTGCAACACCTCTACAACATTGTAAAAACGGCCATTCCAAATACATTTACGGTACACTATACTAATAACCTGCAGGGCAAAAGAAAAAGAAAAGAAACCAGCATTAACACTGCATTTAGAATAAGAGAACAGGGTAACACTAGACACACACTCAAATACTTGCATAATAATAAAGACACAACAAAATGATGGATTTGTCTGTATCAACTTAAAACAATTCTTTTAAAACTTACTCTTCCAAGAAAGAAAAAAAATCCATTCATTTAGCAAGGCCAAGGAAATTATCTATATACAAGGACCCCGTTTACATAAACTAATATAATTGGCCATACATATATACATATTTGTTTTATATATATATATATATGAATGTTACATGTCATGTATAGTGACAAGACTTTAAGTTATGCAGGAATGTACTGAACCACTTAGAAAAACTCTTGATATATTAAAAAAAAGATTACAAAGCCCTCTGTTTATATTACATTCTAGAGATAAAAGGACATTGGAGAGACTGCAGCATACATATGTGTACTCATACATACATGTCATCATTCTCACGGCTGCATGATTCAAGAAAATAGCACATCGCAACAAAACTCAATATATACCTTTTCATAAAGGAGAGTTGGACACCGGTATCAATAAGTTAATAAAATATATTCTTTGCTTCTTGCTATATCTTACAGTGAAACCTGAAATTGGTCCCTGTTGGACATTAAAAACTGACATACTTTTTGTGACCCAAAACAATCCGTCTCAAAACTACCAACAATAAACAAAGAAACACCACAAAAAATTACAGAGATAACGGCCATTATTTGGCCTGAAGTTTTCAAGGATTTAAATTCATTTAAATATTTGTCAAAGTAATTCCTACAGCAAAAGAGAAAAACATTTCAATGTTATGACTAGTTGCTGTAGGTTAAAGGTAATTGGACTACAACAGTTGCGCAAATGACTCAATGTTTTCTGATTGTGAAAACTATTGTTTTGTTTAGATTTTGTTAAAATGGTAAGGCTTGCTATGCTTCTTGGTGAGGCAAGTCTGGGCACAAATAAACTAGAGGTACATTCTAAAAAAGTTTGGGGCATCAGTTTGTCTTTTAAAGCAAACATCATCCTCAATCCACCATCTGGAAGCTGAGAGACACACGTGATACACATACATGTCAAAAGTAATATGATTTTTTTTTTCCAGGATAGACCAATGAAATTGAGGATTTGTCCAAAGTGGAATAAACAGATTAGCTGCTTCACACCAAGATGGCATCCATGATGGCAAAGTCAAAACATTAACAAACATTTCAATAGTAAGAAAAGCAAAAAAAAATAATAATAAAATAAGTCTACATATGGCGTCAAAGAGTATGAGACAACAGACTAAACTCGCAGTTATAAAACGTTTGGTTTTCCAAAAAGGTTATAAGAAATGTCTGTATCTCAAAGGGGTCATTTCTCCCCTAAACCAATTCCACTGCTGCCCATCTCGGAGTCCACTAGTGAGGAGGCAAAGGCTGACTGGACGATCTGAAAACCAAAGGATTCAAGAAGTGACATATTTTGTTGGGGGGAAAAGGGTGAGCCGAGATCACCGAGACCGGACCCGGCCGCAGCACGTTTCTTATGAACCCGGTGATGGTGCTTGTTGAGGTAAGACTTTGTGCGGAAGGTCTGGCCGCAATCGCCGCACGCAAACTTCTTTTCTTGGTCTATTTTTTGGATGTTTTTGGATCCCCCCGGCAAGGTCCCTGCATCCTCAGGTTGGCCATTGAAGATGAAAGATGTCACCTCCATTTCTTCTCCTTCAACTTTCTGTTCAGCTTTGAGGTCCGTTCCGTTGGAAAGGTCACCGAAAACTGCATCCGATCCATCAGAATCCTGATGGGGGCATTTCCCAGCATTCTCCTGCCCATCTGAGGTAAACACAGAGTGGGGAAGGGGATATCAGAGAAGGAGGGGGACAGAGAGATATATAGGAAGAGAGAAGGAGCCTCACATTTAGCAACATATCTAAAAACAAAATGATTTCCTTTATACCTGAACCCTCGTGACCACAACAACTACTTGTGTAAACCTGTTTCAATATAAAAACAGCTTGGCTATCACTGAACATTATATTGTGGCTTGTCTAATTTTTTGTGCTATTATACTTTGGTTAAGAAAGAGAAATAATGGAAACTGCATCCTACTGTGTCCAGCACCTAAAGGAAAAATAATTCAGATTCAGATTATTCAGTCCACTGAGTACCTCTAGGCTCTAGAGCAGTGCCACTTAACTTTAGTTTGGAAGCAAAAATGATTAATTCTTTTTGTTTTCAAGGTTTCATAATTTCGGTCATTATTTACTCACCCTCAAGTTGTTCCAAACCTGTATGAATTTCTTCCTTCCATGGAACACCATAGAAGATATTTTGAAGAACTCTGGGAACCAAACAACATTGGAGCCCATCGATTTATATTGTATGGACAAGAAAATATCTCAATTTCTTATTTTATGTTCCACAAAAGAAATAAAGTCAAACAGTTTTGGAACAACATGGAGGTGAGTAAATGAAGACAATTTTCATTTTTAAGCAAACTATCCCTTTAAAAATGTTGAGACTTCTTCGCCACAAAGTAGACACTTTTCCCATACCAATCAACAACCATGAAAAATTGAGTCCCAATTCTTTACTATTTTTTAGTGCTTTTTTCCACATGTATATTATTGAAATTTAGCCTGAACTAGCCAAGTAGGTCTCCTAGCTGCGACACTTCAGAGCATGAGACCAAAATATCATTTCTGATTGGCTAAGAAGCACCTTATTAGGGAAAAATGAGAACTTGTGCTACAACACTGTCATTAAAGAGTCACACATTGAATCTCTATAGCAACACATTGAGTACCAAGGGTCTAGAGTTCCAGGCTCTTTAACTCTATTCCACTATTTTGTACTCAGAATATAATTACATAATTATAATTTAAACTCCAGTTGGCTACAGGGCATTTTATGAACTAGAACTAGGATTAAATACAGTCCAGTTCTTCCAAAGTATAAACTACGAAAAACAAAAGAGGTCAGAAGTGGGTGCTGTTAAAGCAAACAGATGAAAATCAAGCAGCACTGAGAACCACCAGACAAAAGCATGAGCAAAATACTGACGAGCCAATTATGTAAGCACTTAATTCAGACCAATATTTTACTTATCTTGTAAAAGTCAACTGTGCTTAGCAGATATTTGCACCAGACTTATCGGTTACAGCATCCAGACATCCTCAGTTCTTTGGCTCACCACATTGCCACCCTCCAAACAGCCCGTACTGACCTGTAAGAGGTCCATGAAGAGGAAACCCTGGTGCTCCAGAAGAGCGGCACTCCCAGAAATAGGGAGTTGGACCTGGCTTGCCCAGAAGCAGCTCAGGCTGCAGGCCCAGGGCCGGAGGGACGGGCTGGGGTAGAACTGGCCCAGTTAGCCCCCGAAAAGACCCCTCTGTCTCGGGAAAGGTAACCAGGAGCCGGCGACTGGTGCAAAGGTCTACACCACCATTAACCGCCCCCAAGAGGTAGGAGATATGGATAGAGGAACAGACAGAGAGGCCAAGGGGGACAATTCGCAGTCAATACAGTCAGATGACCACTAGCTTCACATCAGTTCAGAAACCATAAAAAATTATGAAAATCGTTTGTTCAAAGCTAAGATAACTTTTAAATGAATGAATCTTTTTCTTTCATTACATGCCAAGCCAGCAGCTCAATGATACTGTTGGAGTGATACTGTAATGACAATTCTGTACTGATGTAAAGTTAATGCTGCCTTTCTGATGTATTTCTGCATTAAGTTTTGCCTATTAACCCACTTGAAACAAGAAAAACATTTCATTTGAATAATTCTTGGCGTCTCCATTACGAAGGAATCATGGAAAGATTCTAGAACACAGTCCTTTAGAAAAAAAAATGTTAATGCTGCCTTTCTGATGTATTTCTGCATTAAGTTTTGCCTATTAACCCACTTGAAACAAGAAAAACATTTCATTTGAATAATTCTTGGCGTCTCCATTACGAAGGAATCATGGAAAGATTCTAGAACACAGTCCTTTAGAAAAAAAAAATGCTGCCTCCATATTGTTTCCCATCATGTTCAATAAAGACATTCCCAATCACAAGCTGCTGGATTTTATGGCAATAATTGTTTGAAAAAGGTCCATTAAATCCACAGAAACAATGCACAGCGTGTACATGTGCACTTATGTGGACATGCATGAATGAATGAAGGATCAAAAACGCTTTCATTATGCCAGCACTTGATGGAGATGATAGTAAGCCACACAGAATGGACACATGGCCATGCTAAATTGGTCAGCAGCAATGTAAGTGACTAGCAGACAAAGCTGATTGATAGGGCTGCAACTATTATTTAACTCATGACTTAAATCAATTGTATCTCTAAATTCAGTTTATTTAAATCAAGACTACTGACGAAACCTGAAGTAATAGTTCACCCAAAAATGAAAATGTTTGTTCATTGGAACAGATCTGGAGAAACTTGCTCACCAATGGATCCTCTGCATTGAATGGGTGCCATCAGAATTAGAGCCCAAACAGCTAATGAAAACATCATAATAAGTAATCCAGACTAAGCATTATTATAGACTATGGACTTGTATTTTGGCCAGAAGTGATGGTTTAAAGTTAAAATGCCTTAATAATGGATTTGGCATTTTTACAAACACACAGTTTTTACTTCACTAGATGTTAACTGATGGACTGGAGTCGTGTGAATTACTTGTGGATTATTGAGATGCTTTTATCAGCTGCACTGCAGAGGATTCATTGGTGAGCAAGTGAAGTAATGCTGAAATTTCTCCAGATCTGTTCCAATGAACAATAAAACTCATCTGCATCTTCTTGGCCTAAGGGTGAATACATTTTCAGCAAATTTTCATTTTTGGGTGAACTATTCCTTTTAAAAATAAATAATTTTAGTCTCCTTTTAGTATTTTTCCTGTAAGTCAAATAATGTCTTTAAAAAGAAGCTTGAATATTTTGAATATCGTTCTTAGAATTTACATCTGGCAGCTATCCATTATAATCAAAAACCCTAAAGTTTACAAAATTACAACTCTACATATGCAATACTTCATCAGTCATACAAAAGTTCATTACAATTGCACATTTTGGTATCCGTCTTGCTCTCTAACTCTACTAGCTGAGCTAAAGAAACTCATCCCTTAACTTTCCTCTTAAAAAGTGAAACACAACCCATACTTTCAGCAACAAACATCCTTTCTCATCCACTGAGAGAAAAGTCCTGAAAGATGGTGTGATATAGAGCAGAACAGCCAAATTCTAAACAACATAACCTTGAGTCCCTGCACGCTATGCTGCAATAAATGAAAGATGCGCAGCGCTACAATCTGTGTTTGTGGGTGAGTTTTTATGCAAGCAGATGCAGCATCTGATTAGCAGCAGTGAAAAAGACAGCAAGCGAGTGAGCAACAATTTGACGCTGTGGGGAGAGGCTTGCTTGCCTTCCACTGCGCACTGGCATCCTGAGTGGTAGGGGGCGCCGTTGTGTGTCTGTGGTCTGTTGGTGCGTGGTTCAGGGAACTGATGTGCTGCAGAGGAAGGGAGCATGGACGAGCTGTGGTGCATTTTTACATGCACCTTTAAGTAGGATGCAGTAGAAAAACCTGAGACCATCGGAAGAACAAGTAGGAAAAACAAATAAAAACAATAAAACAGAACAATACTCTTAGTCTTATTAATCAGAAGATTACTCTATGGCTTTCAAAAAATATAAAGCATAAGCCACAAACCTTTTCAGTACTACTATTTAAAACTTCAGCCTTTTCCCCTTAGACAGTTTTCTGCATTAATAAGCCAAACAGTTTCTGTGAGCCTAAGCTAACTTACTAAGGATGGTGTCAGTGGCAATGAAAATGTGGATCATTAGCTGGGTATTTTGTAAGCACAAGTTCTGCTGTGTTTATAAGCAACGCCTTGATAAAATGAGTTATTTTCAATGCGTGTCTGACCAGTACCTTTGTTGCATATTCCACAGTAGTTATGAGGTCCTTCACTGTGTTTTTTCAAGTGGTCGGTCATGTAGGCAGCCCGGAGGAATTTCCCACACACTTGACATGGTATCTTATCTTCATGGCATGCTAGGTGTGACCTCAGGCGATCTCGTGTTGCGAAAGATGCGTTGCAAATCTGAGACATTTCAAGATATGGTTTACAAGCATTTTCCGAGAGATCATTTTTGAGAGTGTTATCAAAACAGAAAGTTGATTTAATGGAGGTGTTCACTCAAATATTTAAATTCCACTCTAGTACATATAATGAATGTGAACGAGGACCTGAGCAGTCGAGATCTAAAACAACAACAAAAAAAGCATCATTAAAGGATCATCCCATCCTGAAAGTGTTCAATATGACTAGTAATAACATGTTACATATTACAAATCTTTTGAAGCCAAATTATATTATAGCTTTGAGTGAAGAACCATCTTGTCACCATGAAAATCAAAATTTCACTTTTCTCAATGGAATATCGCAGTGTTTATTATAAATGATATATCTGTGCACATCACTTTTTTAATGCATGTACCCTAGTAATGGGCGCGTTCGAATCACCGCTTCACGAAGCTTCGAAACATTTGCTAATGTTTCGTTTCGAAGCGCGTATCAAACCGGCCAGGTAAGATTCTGGAATACTCACAGTCCTTTAGAAAAAAAAAATGCTGCCTCCATATTGTTTCCCATCATGTTCAATAAAGACATTCCCAATCACAAGCTGCTGGATTTTATGGCAATAATTGTTTGAAAAAGGTCCATTAAATCCACAGAAACAATGCACAGCGTGTACATGTGCACTTATGTGGACATGCATGAATGAATGAAGGATCAAAAACGCTTTCATTATGCCAGCACTTGATGGAGATGATAGTAAGCCACACAGAATGGACACATGGCCATGCTAAATTGGTCAGCAGCAATGTAAGTGACTAGCAGACAAAGCTGATTGATAGGGCTGCAACTATTATTTAACTCATGACTTAAATCAATTGTATCTCTAAATTCAGTTTATTTAAATCAAGACTACTGACGAAACCTGAAGTAATAGTTCACCCAAAAATGAAAATGTTTGTTCATTGGAACAGATCTGGAGAAACTTGCTCACCAATGGATCCTCTGCATTGAATGGGTGCCATCAGAATTAGAGCCCAAACAGCTAATGAAAACATCATAATAAGTAATCCAGACTAAGCATTATTATAGACTATGGACTTGTATTTTGGCCAGAAGTGATGGTTTAAAGTTAAAATGCCTTAATAATGGATTTGGCATTTTTACAAACACACAGTTTTTACTTCACTAGATGTTAACTGATGGACTGGAGTCGTGTGAATTACTTGTGGATTATTGAGATGCTTTTATCAGCTGCACTGCAGAGGATTCATTGGTGAGCAAGTGAAGTAATGCTGAAATTTCTCCAGATCTGTTCCAATGAACAATAAAACTCATCTGCATCTTCTTGGCCTAAGGGTGAATACATTTTCAGCAAATTTTCATTTTTGGGTGAACTATTCCTTTTAAAAATAAATAATTTTAGTCTCCTTTTAGTATTTTTCCTGTAAGTCAAATAATGTCTTTAAAAAGAAGCTTGAATATTTTGAATATCGTTCTTAGAATTTACATCTGGCAGCTATCCATTATAATCAAAAACCCTAAAGTTTACAAAATTACAACTCTACATATGCAATACTTCATCAGTCATACAAAAGTTCATTACAATTGCACATTTTGGTATCCGTCTTGCTCTCTAACTCTACTAGCTGAGCTAAAGAAACTCATCCCTTAACTTTCCTCTTAAAAAGTGAAACACAACCCATACTTTCAGCAACAAACATCCTTTCTCATCCACTGAGAGAAAAGTCCTGAAAGATGGTGTGATATAGAGCAGAACAGCCAAATTCTAAACAACATAACCTTGAGTCCCTGCACGCTATGCTGCAATAAATGAAAGATGCGCAGCGCTACAATCTGTGTTTGTGGGTGAGTTTTTATGCAAGCAGATGCAGCATCTGATTAGCAGCAGTGAAAAAGACAGCAAGCGAGTGAGCAACAATTTGACGCTGTGGGGAGAGGCTTGCTTGCCTTCCACTGCGCACTGGCATCCTGAGTGGTAGGGGGCGCCGTTGTGTGTCTGTGGTCTGTTGGTGCGTGGTTCAGGGAACTGATGTGCTGCAGAGGAAGGGAGCATGGACGAGCTGTGGTGCGTTTTTATGTGCACCTTTAAGTAGGATGCAGTAGAAAAACCTGAGACCATCGGAAGAACAAGTAGGAAAAACAAATAAAAACAATAAAACAAAAAGCAGAACAATACTCAGTCTTATTAATCAGAAGATTATTCTATGGCTTTGAAAAATATAAAGTACAAGCCACAAACCTTTTCAGTACTGCTGTTTAAAACTCAAGCCTTTTCCCCTTAGACGGTTTACTGCATTTATAAATAAGCCTAAACTAACTTATTAAGGATGGTGTCATTGGCAATAAAAACATGGATCATTAGCTGGGAATTTCATACAAATCCACAGCACAGGTTCTGCTATCTATATAAGCTTTTGAAACATTAGTTCATTTAAATGCATGTTTGACCAGTACCTTTGTTGCATATTCCACAGTAGTTATGAGGTCCTTCACTGTGTTTTTTCAAGTGGTCGGTCATGTAGGCAGCCCGGAGGAATTTCCCACACACTTGACATGGTATCTTATCTTCATGGCATGCTAGGTGTGACCTCAGGCGATCTCGTGTTGCGAAGGATGCGTTGCAAATCTGAGACATTTCAAGATATGGTTTAGAAGCATTTTCTGAGAGATCATTTTTTGGAGTGTTATCACAAACAGAAGGTTGATTTAATGGAGGAGCTCACTCAAATATTTAAATTTCAATCTTCTACATATAATGAATGTGAATGAGGACCTGGGCTGTCAAAACAACATCCAAAACAATAAAAAGGCATCATTAAAGGATCATCCCATCCTAAAAGTGGTCAATATGACTTGTGTGTTACATATTACAAATATTTTGGAGCCAAATTATATTACAGATTTGAGTGAAGAACCAACAAAAATTTAATGTCACCAATATTCTGTTGAAAAAATTGGAATTTTAAATTCATGCAGTGTTTATTATAAATGATTCATCTGTGCACATCACTTTTTTACATTCATGTAGCCTACCCTTGCAATTTTTAATCAAAAACATTAGCACAGTCAATGTTCAAAAGACAAAATCAAGTCCCACCCTCCATTTTTCTTGTTCGAGAAGTTGTTGTACTCATATACAGTGGGTACGGAAAGTATTCAGACCCCCTTAAATTTTTCACTCTTTGTTATATTGCAGCCATTTGCTAAAATCATTTAAGTAAATTTTTTTCCTCATTAATGTACACACAGCACCTGAAGAGCTCAGAGACAGAATTGTGGCAAGGCACAGATCTGGCCAAGGTTACAAAAAAAATTCTGCTGCACTTAAGGTTCCTAAGAGCACAGTGGCCTCCATAATCCTTAAATGGAAGACGTTTGGGACGACCAGAACCCTTCCTAGAGCTGGCCGTCCGGCCAAACTGAGCTATCAGGGGAGAAGTGCCTTGGTGAGAGAGGTAAAGAAGAACCCAAAGATCACTGTGGCTGAGCTCCAGAGATGCAGTCGGGAGATGGGAGAAAGTTGTAGAAAGTCAACCATCACTGCAGCCCTCCACCAGTCGGGGCTTTATGGCAGAGTGGCCCGACGGAAGCCTCTCCTCAGTGCAAGACACATGAAAAAACACCTGAAGGACTCCAAGATGGTGAGAAATAAGATTCTCTGGTCTGATGAGAACTTTTTGGCCTTAATTCTAAGCGGTATGTGTGGAGAAAACCAGGCACTGCTCATCACCTGTCCAATACAGACCCAACAGTGAAGCATGGTGGTGGCAGCATCATGCTGTGGGGGTGTTTTTCAGCTGCAGGGACAGGACAACTGGTTGCAATCGAGGGAAAGATGAATGCGGCCAAGTACAGGGATATCCTGGACAAAAACCTTCTCCAGAGTGCTCAGGACCTCAGACTGGGCCGAAGGTTTACCTTCCAACAAGACAATGACCCTAAGCACACAGCTAAAATAACGAAGGAGTGGCTTCACAACAACTCTGTGACTGTTCTTGAATGGCCCAGCCAGAGCCCTGACTTAAACCCAATTGAGCATCTCTGGAGAGACCTAAAAATGGCTGTCCACCAACGTTTACCATCCAACCTGACAGAACTGGAGAGGATCTGCAAGGAGGAATGGCAGAGGATCCCCAAATCCAGATGTGAAAAACTTGTTGCATCTTTCCCAAAAAGACTCTGTATTAGATCAAAAGGGTGCTTCTACTAAATACTGAGCAAAGGGTCTGAATACTTAGGACCATGTGATATTTCAGTTTTTCTTTTTTAATAAATCTGCAAAAATGTCAACAATTCTGTGTTTTTCTGTCAATATGGGGTGCTGTGTGTACCATAATGAGGAAAAAAAATAACTTAAATGATTTTAGCAAATGGCTGCAATATAACAAAGAGTGAAAAATTTAAGGGGGTCTGAATACTTTCCGTACCCACTGTATATGTCACAGTAGGGTAGAAAAGATAATTGCAAGTTTCATGCCGACTTTAAGTCATTATTTACTGATATTCATCCCCTGCAGCAAACTGCTAACCACTGTGACCACCAGTGCTTTTACACGCACTTTAAAAGTTGTATTTCAGTCTGTCTAAAATCGTGCCAGTCAGGTTTTTGCAAAGTTAAACTAACAGACTAACAGATAATTCAACTGTACTTTGGCTTTGTCTAGCATGTATACATGTTAATCAGACTACAGTTGGCCTGACTGTTGTGTGCATGCTCCGAAAAAGCAGATATGACACACAACAGCTATTTCACCCCGTAAACCCACTGTAGCTTGATAATAACTACAAGTTAAACTAACCTGATCAATCTGGTTTGTGAATGAGTCATTTGCTGCATCTTAATTCACCAACTTCAAGTAGAGTAGACAAGTTTTGGGAAATACTACCATCAGGTCATAACTGTGTCTTTAATGGACCACTCTGTCACAGTTACTTGCATCCTGTCACTGTAAAATGGCCTGTCAGTCTTAAAATGTCCTCATATGTACACACTGCACATTTCAGTTAATTTAATTTATGTATCAGGGTACCTTTGGAATACTAATTTCAACATACAACGATTTGGAACACACTAATTCTAAAATTGAATATTATTTAGGATGGATAGCATGAGAATGAGGACGCAGCAAGTGAGACCAAATTTGTGAACTGCAGCAACTGATTCATTAAAAAGATTTTAAAAAATGATTAATTAAATTCACTGAAAAAAATGTTCGCTCACGTGCCAAGATTTTAAGTGAAAAACAATTCAAATTCAGGGGGCGGTTGCATAGTCATCTAACATTTTCTGCAGGACTGGTCAAAATATTTTAAAGTCAGTTATATAAAAAGGTAGATTTGTCTAATTTGAATACAAAAATTAAGACTGATTATCGCTTGGATACCTGCTAGTTAGTCAAACTAGTTCCCTATCAAGTTCCCTCCTTTCAGAGAACCGAGGTTACGTACGTAACCGGAGACGTTCTTAAGACACGGTCTTAAGATATTGGCTATGTTTATGCAACTGGTCCCAAGTCTGTTTCTCACACAAAACTTCATAATTTGTATGGACCATGTTTATTGTACTTTATGGTGCTTTTTGTCATTTTGGAGTATGACAGTCCTCTTCAATATATGGAAAAGAGTAACTGGAATATGATTCCAGAAATTCACTTTTTGAATGAAAGTCATACACATTTGAAACAACATAAGTACATAATAATAATAATAAGAATAATAATAATTTATGCATTTAGCAGACGCTTTTATCCAAAGCGACTTACAGTGCATTCAGGCTATACATTTTTTACCAGTATGTGTAAGTACATAAAGTTTAGTATTTCTCACCTGACACTTGTGAGGTCTCTCTGTGGTGTGAACCTGTTTAATATGTCCATTCAGATGGTCTGGCCTACAAAAAAAATCACAATTTATGACACAAATACATAAACGAATGCTCTAATTGTAATGAATATATCTATAAATGACTGCACTCACCTGGAGAAACCTTTCCCGCAGCTTTGACAGACATACGGTTTACCCACCGAGCCGTCGTGAGACCGCACATGGTAAGACATCCTATCCTTGCGTTTGAAGCGCAGCCCGCACACCGGACACGCGTACGGTTTCTCGCCCGAATGTGACAGTTTGTGCCGGTTGAGGTGGTAGACGTCTCGGAAGACCTTCCCGCACAGATCACACGCGACGTGTCGTCTCGTCCTCTCGCGTTTACGGTTGTCCGCGGGCAGTCCGTTTTCCTGAAACCGCGCCTGGGGATGAGAGATCATCGTCGGGCCGTCCACAGCGACCAGCTCCGCTCTGGTGCTCACGCCGCCGGTGAACGTCCCGTGACTTACAGTGCATTCAGGCTATACATTTTTTACCAGTATGTGTAAGTACATAAAGTTTAGTATTTCTCACCTGACACTTGTGAGGTCTCTCTGTGGTGTGAACCTGTTTAATATGTCCATTCAGATGGTCTGGCCTACAAAAAAAATCACAATTTATGACACAAATACATAAACGAATGCTCTAATTGTAATGAATATATCTATAAATGACTGCACTCACCTGGAGAAACCTTTCCCGCAGCTTTGACAGACATACGGTTTACCCACCGAGCCGTCGTGAGACCGCACATGGTAAGACATCCTATCCTTGCGTTTGAAGCGCAGCCCGCACACCGGACACGCGTACGGTTTCTCGCCCGAATGTGACAGTTTGTGCCGGTTGAGGTGGTAGACGTCTCGGAAGACCTTCCCGCACAGATCACACGCGACGTGTCGTCTCGTTCTCTCGCGTTTACGGTTGTCCGCGGGCAGACCGTTTTCCTGAAACCTCGACTGGGGATGAGAGATCATCGTCGGGCCGTCCACAGCGACCAGCTCCGCTCCCGTGCTCCCCCCGCCGGTGAACGTCCCGTGCTGCGTCTCGTGGTTTCTCAACTGGACGTCGTCTGGAAACATCTTACCACAAACCCCGCACGAGAAAATGCCCTCGTTTTCGTTTTGAGCAGTGCTGTTATTGTAAGTGATCGGCTCTGCTGTGGGCTCTTTTTTGGGTCTCCCTCTGCCTCGCTTGGAGCCGTCGCTGTTGGGAAACTCCAACGGGGAAACCGCTAAGCGATCGCCCGCTGGTGCTCCGGGAGCGGCCGGCTGCGAACTGTTTCTCGGCTGCGTCGGATCGCCACTGTCACTGTCATTGTTGTCGGTAAACACAGGGCCGTTGGACACACTCCCGTTTGACATGTCCACGGGCAGAGGGTATGACAGCTGCTCCGCGGCCCTGAACAGGCTGTGCTCGCCTCCTCGGGAAGGAGGCACGAGGATCTGCACGTTGGATTGTTTGATGACCTCCTGACAGATCTCGATGACAGATCGCATGAGCAGAAACTTCGCCGCGGTCATGAGCTCCGGGAAGCACTCCAGGCGCACCACGATCTTAGAGGTGTACGCGAAGTCCAGGATGTCTCGGAAAACTTTGGGGCTGATCGTGTGCATCTCCAGCTCCTTGCCCTGGCCGTCGTCTTCCGTTTGACAGCTGAACACCGACTCAAAATACTCGCTGCACGCCGCCAACACTGCCTTGTGCGCGGGGAAGCTCTCCTCTCCGACGCGCAAGATAACATCACAAAACCTGCCTCCATCTTTTCTCTGGCTGTTGAGGTTGTGTAGCATCTCGGCGCTGTGTTTGCTCACCTGGTACGTGTAGGAGGAATTCCACGGCTGTTCTGTCCTCTCCATGCCGCCTTTATTCAACAACAGAGCCGAACGCATACGACGGAAGAGGTAGACAAAGGCAAACGAATGGCAAACACCCAGTAAACAGAAGCACTCAGCAGCGACCACCACTCCTCGCCTTTTTAGCATTTAACATGTTAGCAGGGGGAAAAATGGCAGCCCCCCAGCTTCCTGTGAACTTTGACCTTTGCTTAAAGGGAGGGGGTGTCGTTCGCGTTTAATATTTTCTGTTTTAACACAGTTTAATATATTACTTCAATCCAAAGATAACGCGCAGATACTAGTCATACACCGAAATTTAAGTTTCGTGTTCGTCTTCCTGGTTTGCAGCGTTATGATTTCACATCCTTGTTTTCCAGTGAGCCCCCACCCTCAAATGTACGCCAGACACTGAATACATGACAGCAGACTCTCTTTCTCTATACTGTAACATATTTAGAAAATATACGGTAAACGTGAACGAAATTAAAGTGAAGTCAATACTCTTGAAATGACACTGTAGTCTAGACCAGTAGTTCCCAACCTTTCTTTAGTCGCGGCACCCTTTGGAAATTTTAACAAATTTGTGGCACCCTACAAAATTAATTTTGTCACAATATTTGAATTTATTTTTGACAATCAGTAGGCTAATTTCTAATGAAAAGAACAATTTATATGACAGATTTTAATGTAGGCTTTTATTCATATGTAAACATCGTGAGATAGCTAGTTATAATGGTAATTAAACAAAGTTTTGCTCACTCAGTGTATTTTTGATTTTACAGCATTTTTTTTTACCAATTATCCAAATAATGTTTAATCCTACAAAGCTATTATTATCAGAGGACACGTGAGCATAACGGTTAGCAGATCAATGAATGAGAGGGCAGCATTACCAGAGTTGCCCATTTACCACACCTTGTTACAGCACAGTAGGGTTATTGCAAACAGAAACAATACTGTACTACATAGATGTTTCCTGTCCGCTCGATTTTTGAGTGGACTTTGCTGTTCCGATGAGCATGGATGGTATATGAGTGGAGCGACTGAGCGGAGCGCACTCATAGAGCGAGATAATACGCAGAGCGTCACACCACGTGAAAGTGAATCCTGAGCGGTGAACTAATTTTCAGCAGCTGGAATTTCAGTGCAGCTCTAATTATTGGCGACATCAGAAATGGATATTACATTTTTTTTTTTTTACATTTTAAAAATATAAAAAATATTTTTTTTTTACAGGAGTGCCGAGGCACCCCGGTTGGGAAACACTGGTTTAGACAGTCAGCCAGGCAGCTGCTCTCCTGAACTGCTAGTTTACTTTTCAATCACAAAGACACAAACAACAGAGAAAGGTAGCTGTTGTAGACTGTACACTGGCTTGCAGTATTGTTTGTAGTTGTGGTAATCAGATGTGCAAATACTTTAGGGAAATATAACTTTTTTTTTAAATCAAATATAATTACATAATGCAAATATTTTTTTGAATATTTTTTCCCCATTTACTCATCCTATTTTTATCATTGGTCTTGTCACTGTCATTGTTTCTGCTGTGGAAGCTTCGGTCACCAAAACAAATTCCTGGTATGTGTAAACATACCTGGCAATAAAGCTCTGATGCTGTCATATCACCCTGGTTTCACACCACAATATTTAGTTACCGTTTTTGAGCTCATTGTCTTTCTTGGGTGGCAAATCTAAATTTCTTCCTCGTTCAGTAAAACTGAAACTTTCCTACTCAATTGCAATCAATTTAGCCTCCATTTTGTGTTGTACTTTTATGTGGTTTGTCTGCTTTTGAGCTTTTTTTGTTTGTTTCCGTTCATGCATTATCCGGTGTGCTTGGGTTTGTAAAAAGCCTGATACAACAAAACAATATTGCGCAGAACAAAGTTCAGTAAAGGGAGTATGGCTTGGACATGCATGGATAACACTAGAACAGACTCCAATTTATGTACCAAGGACACCTGATACATGCAAAGCTATGAAATTCTACAACATGCCACAGCAGTTTTGGCATTTTGAAAATACACTTGGCACGAATAGACCAAGATGACGGTCTAGTTACAGTGGGATATAAATGAACTGTGGCACAACACTGCAATAAAACTACATCCATTCAAATGCAGAAGATTTGTTCCACAATCAACCATTTGGAAAGTCTGCTTTTTTACTTTAAGACCTTGACATCAACGAGTCAGAAATACAATTTTATGTGAATGATTTTTTTTTTATTTAATTTTTTCATATTTATTAACTATTTGTGCTTCTTAAATTAATAGCACATTACTTAATCATCAACCCCTGCCACCCTAAAACAAATGTGATTCAGAGCAGTGCTTCTCAGGTGACTAAGAAGACTGGCTGGAGGAAGGATGGGAGGGTTCTTTAAAAAAAAAAAAAAAAAAAAAAAAAAAAAAGGCACAACTAGCATTCACTTCTTGGGGTGGAAGAATGTCCCCTCTTGCAGAACAATCTGGCTTCAATATTCCAGCAAGTTTCAAGGGCATGTATCTCTGGATCAGGGATGCATTAAAACGCTACACACAAACATCTCCTTTCCAACAAATCAGCAATACTGCCCATTGCCGCCCGGATCAACCCTAGATGGGAAACAAGGAACATTGTGCGGACAGTGTGACTGGACAAAGAAAAAGCTACTTTCCAGTTTCTCAATAGCAGGATAACCTTCCCCACATGAAGACAGAAAAAGAAGAGAAAAAAAATAAAAAGTCCATTCTATGTACAAGGTGGAAAAAGACAAATCTATTCCTATAATCTGTACAAATTCAGGCCTATACATTATTTACTTTACTGCAAAAACCGAAAATTCAAAACAAAAACTGAGAAAATTTGTGACAAAAGCGGTAGGAAAGGTGTCTTTCCCTTTTTCCTCTTAACTTCAGGCCTTCTCAAAAAAAAAAAATAGACAGGGCTCTGACATCTGTACATAATGGTAGAAATCAAAGTTCATATCTCTCCAACTAGAGGGTAGTGGGGAAGGGATGTCTTGCTTCGCTCCTGCTGTCTGGTCAGAGGATGTCATCACTGGCGGAACTCGAGCTCATCAACACTGATTACTTTAGTAGACGGCATGGAAGGGAGGGGCTGTTGCAGCACGTCAGATCCAAACCACTTGGCCAGACCCAGAGGAGGACTGCCACCTCTTCGCTGGGAATGGTTTGTCCGATGGGGACCGTAGCTCTGTGACTGGGGTCCTCCTAACGGAGCCACTGGCAGATCTGTGGAGAAAAAAAATTAAAGGGGTCATATGATGTTGCTAAAAAGAAAATGTGTATTTGGTGTAATGAAATGTGTTTATGTGGTTTAAGGTTAAAAAAAAACACATTATTTTCCACATACTGTACATTGTTTCTCCTCTATGCCCCGCCTTTCTGAAACGCTTCGATTTTTTTCAAAGCTCATTGGTCTGAAAAGACCAATGACAAACGCTACTCTACACTGCTCAAAACTTGTTTGAATCGTCAGTGGCAAATATATTTTTATCTTTAAATATATAAAAAAAAAAAAACACGTACTTGCAATCTGAGAGTCAGAACAGCCGGCACTGTAGTCTACTCTCCCAGGATCAGAAAACAGTCCTACATAAAATGCGCTGGACACATCGGAATATTTTGGTTGAACTGTTCTGGAACACTGTTGTAAATACAACTTAACCACTGATTTCTAGTCGTGTCCGCTTTTGGAAGACCAAACTAAGTAGTTTCACTTTCACAACAAAACACAGCGTCACACACGGCGGGCGGGCTTGCGGCAACCACATGTGACGACCCCAGGCTGGACTCCGCTTCGCCCACGTTGAAAACCAATCCGGCGATCCACAGCGCGAAGTTGATGTATTTCCTCAGAGGCCAGCACGGATCAGCTCCAGGCATGACGAAGCAGATATCATCCTCTTTTGGAAGGCCAAACAAAGTAGTTTCACTTTCACAACGAGAAATACAGCGCCTTCACGACAAGGCGGCGGCAACAACAATACTACAGCGAGAATAAAAGTTACGCCGCCTTTCTTTGCGAGAACATTTGGGCGGCGTTACGCAAATCTTCCCACATCGTGACGTAGTGGGAACATGTGGGGGCTTGTTAGAACGAGCTGTTTTAGGTAGGCGTGGATGATTCTTAACTTTTATAAAGAATATCTCTTTGGATTTGAGACTTTAGTCTTTGCAACTTTACAGATCTTCTTTATGCACCAAGAGCTTGTAACACTCCAAAGAGAAAGGAAAAAAAATCGCATCATATGACCCCTTTAAAATTTTAAACCATAACAAATGACCCCTTTAAAATTTTAAACCATAACAAAAAAGATAAACAATCAGCATATTCATTTGCTCTCTTCTGTCTGGAAGGGAAGTTTCAGTAATAAACATGTTTAAAAGCTTGAATCTAGTAATAGACTGATAAATTGGCATTGAGATAATCGGAAATGGATCAGAACTCCACACGCTTTGATAACTCAAGTAAATAAAGTCTAATATCAGCAATTCTTTAAATTGCATTTATTATTAGATTAAAATCAGATCAGCCATTGGCCACCTAGACAGTACATAGCAGTAAACAGTGACCGTAAAGACAATGTTTCAAAAGATTTCCATTTCAAATACATTTTCAACTTTCTATTCAAAGAACTTATTTAAAATATTTTGTGATTTCCACAAAAACATTAGGCAGCACAACAGTTTAAGAATGCTAAGAAATGGTTGAGTACAAAATCAGCACAATTTCTGAAAGATCATGTGACTCTGCAAAGCTGAATTTTCAGCAGCCATCAGTTTATCACAGAAATAAAACTACATTTTTAAATTATAGTTATTCACAATATTTCTGTTTTTACTGCATTTTTGACCAAATAAATGAAGCAGTGGTGAGAATAAGACTTTTTAAAAACCATGTAAAAAAAATTATTACCAAGCCATCTTTTGAACAGTAGTGTTTATCACTCTAATGTAGTTATTTTAAAACACTGGTGCTGTACTTACTTGGTCTCTGCTGCTGTTGAAGCTGTTGCTGCATGACTGCTAACTGCATTTGTGTTCCTGCAGCTCTAGGGGTCATGAGTGGATGCCCTGCAGGACCAAGGGGATAAAGAGGCTGCCCTAAGAGGGCTGGGGGCAAACCCTGAAGCTGAGACAGGTCTACAGCCTGAGGGAACAAGCCTATTCATGCAGAGGAAAAACAAAAGAACTTCACTAACACCGTTTTCAGTTTCCAACAGGAATATGGCTGGAAAGGGTATGAATAAAGAGAAATCAAAAAGTGTTAAACCAACCTGTTTGTAATAATGCGGGTCCAAGCTGTTGAGGCTGGATGCCCTGAGCCAGCATCCTCTGCATCACACCCGGGTGAAGCTGGGGTGGAGGTCTGACCAAGGGGACGTGGGGAAGCAGAGGGACTGGATACATCTGGGGTCTGGGGAAGGGAGAAGATGGTCCTGGTGACAGCATAGTGGGAGTGTGGCCTGTTGTTGAAGGAGGCCTAGGTCGGTCTGGGTCTTTACTATGACGACTCCGAGTAGGAACAGGGGTGGAGCATGCCTTTACCCCACCAGTCTGAGGACCACTGGTGTCCACATCTTCCAGAAAGGAACTGGGTGATGGAGGCCCATCTATAAGTGAAAGGAAACTGCTTTAGGAAATAAGAAAGAGGAAGAGCTACTCCATTTATTCACCCTGCTCTAATCTCTTGGTGTGTGTGCATCGTTTCATACCCTCCTGAGAGTTATGGGAGTTCACGGTCTCCTCCTTGCTTCCTGGTCTACTCCCAGGATCATCTCGACTTTTCTCTTTTGATTCGTACATTTTTTTGATTACAGAAGTGGGAGTGAAGGATGGAGACAACTGCAGCAGGGGAGAAAAATGTTGCTTAAACCAAACAATGAGTCATTTGTTTGCATTTATGTTTGTTTTTTGGTCTATAGAGAGACATTTAAGTTACTTAACAATAAAATGGCTTTACAAATTAATACATCAGAGACCGTATTCACAACAACATTTTATCTTGGCACTAAGAGTACTAACAGTAAATGCTTTTAGCTAAGAGTTTCCTCTTAAAACCTACTCACAAAGCTGCTGAGACCAAGTTTTACTAAGGAATTGGGAAAAATCTTATGTTAAGACAAAGGTCAGGGCTGACCTGGTTGCTATGGATTATGTCATCAAGCTTACGAACTACGCCAACAATAATTGGCTGAGAGGGGATGGGTCTCTGTTAGTGATTTAATCATAGAAATATTGTAGAAAGAGGTAAATGTGTCTCATTCATCAACCTCAAATAAAGGCTTGTCTTTTGACAAATTTAAACATGCAAGTTGTATCAACTTTGTACGGCTGCTTGCTCTAAAGTTAACTTGGATAAATGTGCGCTATTAAGCACATATCCAAGTGTTTTTTCGGAGTGTGGAAGCTATTAGCGCACAGAGGCACCAGCGCAAACACTGGCATTTTTTTCCTGATAACCGTGGAAACAACAAATTCGCCATCATGTTTTCTCATGCAGAAAAGAGTAGTAATTCGAAAACTGTAAAGGGTCTACTTTTATTTGTGTACTCACAATATTAACAAAAGGTTGTGCTTTGTACAATAAAGAAAAACAGGACGTGCTTAATGCGGTCTCGTAGTGTCTGTGAACTGGAGCGCATCGCAAAAATTAAGGCTACTTGCCTCACACACACACACAACAAATATATCTACAGAAAGCCTGTAATGTCTACTTCTAAATTAACTAATTCAAATCAAAAACTTGCATTATGTAATCCATAGGAAAGGTGCATTTCTCTCTAAAGGCGTGTCACTGTACTGAAGAGATGGCGACTCTGCATCATCAGCTTCATCTTTACAGCTGACACTGACTCAGAAAACAGTAGTTTATTAATTAAAATATCTCCTTACCATTTTTTTCCTGACACCTTCATAGTCCATCTCTTTGCCAGTACTTTGTGGCAAGCTTTATGCATGCTTGAGCGAAATAGGCTATAAATGCTCATTATGGTTTAGTGTTGGGTGAAGCCATCTACACTGTATGATGAATAAATCTATTATACTTACAGCGCACGTACATCTGCACTTTGTTTATGATGAAAGAATTTGCGAGAGCAGAATTCAGTCAGCGAGCGCACACACTGAACAAAACTCTGGTGTTTCAGCTAGGACTCATCTGAACGTCAAAGGCATCAGCCACAGGCGATATCTCCTACTATCGTCGATACACAATACTGTCGTCACAACCCTATTATGGTTTACTTCTTGCCCAACTTGTACATGAAAAGAAGGGACATAATTCTACTAAAGGGAAATTGTGAAATGCTTCTAAAATGTTTATGTTCCGAGGCGGATTGCCGGCAACAGCCATTTTAGGATGGTTTGTGATTTGGTCTTAGTGACTTAGGAATCCTCTTGACTACCCATAACTTTTTACAGATTTAGAAGCGGATTTTAGCGTTAAAACGCTTTGTGAAATACTCTTAGAGCAAATATGTAAGAGTCCTAAAATTAGGACTGACACGCCCATATTTGTGTTTTTTTTTTTTTTTTAAAGACTTTCTCCTAAATCGTCAAGTTAGGAGCTACTTTTAGCCTTAAGATGTTTTGTGAATACGGCCCCAGATGTAGGATCAAATGTCTCAATGACTGTTATATTAAACGTCACAGATTTGACTTACAACACTTGTTATTGTATTGGCAGGTGATGCCCGGCCAGGCAGGTGAGGCCCAGGTGAATGGTTCATCCTGGTTTGTCTACAAACAGGATGATACAGATGCAAATAAAACACTGTACACACCATTATCAGCCCCTTCCATTCATTAGTCTACTGATATGGATAGAGCAACGGTTCATATTATGAATAAACGCATAAAAGCAGGATTCATATCTTGTTAAAAATCACCTTTTCAATTTCCAGCTCTTAAAAAGTACAATAATCATGACAGTCTGACAAAAGATGAGTACTAAGAAAGCTCAATGATTCATGAGGCTGAAACCATTAGCAAGACATGCTTTGTGCCTGCCTGTGACCTGCTATGGTTTCTGATAATCCAAATTACCTGTTGTGAAACACCTTATCATGAGCCTGTTTGTTGTAGCCTTGTTGGTACTGTTGGCGATTAAGAGCTGCCAGATCCTGCTGAAGCAAAGCTTCCAGATTGGTCTGGTCCACTCCCATTGGCAAAACTCTCATCTAAAAATAAGGAATTCATCTCCGATTAACAAATAATGCAAAACCAAGAACAGTACATTTTATTGTAATTAATGTTAACAGCCTTTACACAAAGAGAAAATGTAGATTTATAGAAACTGACAAATATTAATTATTAAATGTATTAAAACATGTCATGAACAGTAGTAGTGCTTATATTTAAATACTGGAATTTAAAAAAACTTTGATATCTGTCCATAGCATTTGAGTTTTACCTGTGGTGTATTCCTGGCCCTATTCATGTCTGGAATTTGATCCAACACAGTTTGTGGGCCAACAGGGAACCCTGAGATTCAACAAAATATGGGTGAGGAACATAGCATAAAAAAAATAAAATGACATTTGTGTTTCACATTCAACATGTCTCTATTGGTTTTAAATCAATTTAACTAATTTTACCTGTTGCAGGTGGCATGCCCGGGAAAAAGTCCTGTATAGGGGCTCTCTGCGGGAAGAGTGGGGGTGAAGCGCGTTGGTGTATGAGGCCAGGCACAGGGGCAACCAACAATTCCTAAAGCACAAAAGCACAAGACTGATTCATTGTCAACACCCGTAACTTCACTGCAGCAGTGTTATAATACAATAAGAACAAGATGTGAGCCTCAGCTACACAGCTAGTGAAGCTGTTATTGCCTCAACACTGCAGGACAGATGTCAATTACTAAAGTAAATTTACTAGTGCCTCAGTTATTACAAAAAAAAATAAACAATTTTACACACCGATTTGTTTGCATGAACTTCAGGTTAGGGATTACTGACAAGTTTGCACAATTTGTTACAGTGGTACACATCAGTCACATCACGTAACCAGGTGTACTGATGTCCTGACAAGTATAAATTAGTTGATAGAACTTGTATTGAACAAATAGAATGTCTTTGACAGATCACCTGAAATATGTTTTTCTGCTGGGAGGTGGGTACCTGCGTCTCCGATAAGGACACAAGAGCAGGATCCACTGACTGCTGCTGTAACTTAACACAAAAGCAGGGAAAAAGTGATCATGTTAAGAGTTGGAACATGAACCATACAAAAACAGATTGGATACAATGCACGCCATTTGGTCCATCAAGTTTTGTTAGCTGAAGTCAAAAACACTGATGGCGCCTACATCATACCAGTGACAGCTTGAGCAAAAAAACTGTTAAACAACCAAGCAGGTTACAAAAGATTCACTGTAGTCAGAACGGGATAATGCCAAGCAAAGCATGCAAAAGTTCACTGACAAGTCAGCCACAACCACTAAATACAAATTTATGCCCATCACTAGTCAAAATAAACACTCATTTACTAGCCCAGAACAACTAGCAAGTAACTGGCACTGGCTTGTGTTGCATGCAAAGGCAGGTAATATTTAAATGCAACAAGCTGGACGACCAATGCATCCGTCTCACACACACACAGCTTTACCTGAGGCTGGACAGCATGCAGCAAGCTCTTACAAAACCATGCAAGCATAACTGATGGCTGCATACTTACACTGCTCCCGCTGGCTTTGGGGTGGGTGGGCAGGGTTCCACTTGCCTTCATGGTGCTCACTAACTTATTAAATGCAGACATGTCAGGGTCTCGTGGTCGTGACGCAACCCCGGTACCTTCCGTAAGAGCCTTTTCAAGGTGCTCCACCATGAAGGGAGTTCCTCCACCTCCACTGGGCTGCTTTTGAGGTAATGGAGCCGGTTCAGGCTGCACCTTCAGGGCCTTCAGACTCCCTTCCACTTCCTCCAAAGACAATACTACCCCCGAGTTTGCTATAAGGTGGCAGACAGAAAAAGTGTTTTGTTTATCTTATTATAAGTAGCAATTTGATATATTCTGTATTGATGAGTAGCATCTGTGGCCTAGAGATTAAGTTGTATACATTTACAACAACAACAAAAAAAAACTCATTACTCAATATCCAATAAAAATACTAAATACACAGGTTGCTACTCACTGCTCTCTTTTAGGTGAGCCTTGTTGACATTCAAGCTAGACAGTAGAGGTTTCAGGTCAATGTTGGCTTTATGCAGCAGCTCCAGTATGTCCACCTTCTCTTTGCGTTCCACTGAAGAGATGGGGGTGAAGTACAAGGACGTACCCTGATTCAGAGATCCAGTATGAGGATCGAAACCTGACACACAGACAAACAAAATTACACCAAAATGGCACAGTAGAGAGACGCACTGATGCATCAAGCCACCTTTTTTACATTTGCTTTCCATATTACATTTACATTCACTGTTCATCAGAGGTAGCATTTACACTACAATTCAAATGGTCAGTAGTGTTATTTTACATTGAAATATTACAGTTTTTGGTAGTGTATATTAGCAGCATAATACATGCAACCAAATTATACAAGACTTCCGTGGTTTGCAGGAAGCGGACAAAAATAGACTGCTAAATAATTGCTTTCTTAGGCTCAAACAGCCATAGGGACCATTTCTTAATATTTATGCAAAACACAGTTTCATGGCTGGTGAAAAATAAAAAAAAGTGAGGTCAATTGTCAATGCATCTAAAACTTGCACCTTTTTCTGACTAGATAAAATTGTTACAAAAAAGGCAACTGAACTAAATAGTTAACATTTAATATTAAATATCTTTTGTAGCTCTTTGCTGGTGTCTAAATTTTGTTAGATTAAACAATAAAATTAAAAAGCTAAGCTAATGCGTTCAAAAAGGAAAAGCAAGAATACCAATAACAGACTGTAGTTTTTAAAATCAGCATATGCAAAAAAAAAAAAAAAAAAAGTCCATGTTTGTGCACTGGAATAGGAAAGGGTTACCTGCTAGTCTCTCCAACTCCTCGTGTGGTGTGGAACGTAGACTGCTGGAGCGGCTGCCAGAGGGACTTCTGTTACTGGAGAACCAGCGACTGAAACGACTGGCCATGACAGGACCCTCAGCAAGAACATCTTCAATCATCTGGAGGGAAAGAAAGAGAAGCCCTGGTTTTAAACGGTTATAGCATAGAAGCAGGAAACAGCCATGGGGAGTGGATGACACTTACGTGAAGAGTGTCTGCAGACTGCTTAGTGCAATGGGGTGAAAATGGGCATTTTGGAGAATAGTTTCATTTAAAAGATCCCCACATATTTCCAAAATCTAAATTATAATTTGGCATAGCCTTGATGTGCACAACCCCATCAAACGCCCCCCCCATCCCAAGTTCCAAAAGTATCAATATAATTCTTGCAAGTCAGATGGGCATAAATTTGCATTTCATTGAACTCTCTGTATAGCAAATTCAAAATGAACAAATAGCTTGACGCCACACAACTGCAAAACCAACAATCTCATATTTCTAACACCAGCCATCAACAGCAACACATGAATCCCAAACAGGCCTGCTGAACTACTCTGCAATCACAAACACAAATACAAATACCTAACGTTACATGCATTTAGTAGCCACATTTATCCAAAACGAACAAATGACGAGATATTCACAACCGATTCATTATAGAGAATCACACCCGGACATATCAGAAATACCGCAATACAAATCTGTCTGGAAAATAACAACTATTAAAGAGTTACAAACGTATAAGGAGCACAGTGAACGGTACAGAGCAGAATTAAAAAAGGCTTCCATTCAGTTTAGTGTATTCAGTATAGATTAATAAAAAGTGCCCAGAAAGTCCCTAATAATGACATGGACCAAACATTTCTCAAAACCCCCAAAATACCCGAGGAGTGATTTGTCTATTCATCCTCCCTTTTAGACAAGCCAGATATTTTGTGACCATCACCCTTAGAAGCATGCAGTGCTCCCCATATCTTACCGAAGCCAGACCAGGCATGGTCTTTTCAAGATTGAAGAACTCATTGAAGTCAAATTCTCCAGGGGTTTGCTCAGGAAGAACCTCAGCATGTGGAACCTCTTGATCAGCTCCTGACTCTTGAACTACTTCAGGATCCCCAGAGAGCCCACCATTACATTCAACTGTAGGTGTGAAAGATTAAAAAAAATAATAAAAAAAAGATTTAAAAAAAAAGCATGCTGATAAACGCAATCAAACAACTGAAGCATTTCTAATGTGTTTGCATTTTCCTACATTTGTACAATACATGCCTTCTTTAATAGACTCTGGCTTCTTCCTGGAACGTTTGGTCCTCCGCTTGTCATCCTCCAAGATCTTGTCATCAAAGCCAATGAGCTCAATGGTCTCAGACTGACTAGTAGGTCCACCAGAGAACCACTCTGGCTCCTCTTCTGCATAGGAGTCATTTCTTCTTCTCTCACTGAACACTCTTTTGTCTCCAAAGTCTCTCTATAGTAGAACACAGAAAACAAAGTTTTATTCTTTGAACAATGAAATAATAGCAAGGTTCCTTTGCATCAAAAAGCCTTAGCACTATACCCTAAATCTCTTGTCCTTAAATTCACGTTCTCGGTCTCGTTCCCTCTCCTTGTCAACTCGTGTGTCCCTCTCAAATACACGTGATGCAATGATACGGCCACTCCCTATGCGACGTGCTCCCCCCAAACGTAGTGACTCATTCTCTTTGTTCTCCAGAGGGCTGATGGGGCGACGAGGGAGGGCAGTGGGTGCCACTTGACAGCCACCGCCAAAACTACGGCGCTGTGGACTAAGAACCACCTCAAGATCATCATCTTTTACACGTTCCCGAGGATCTGGGGAAGACAAAATTAATTCTGGTTTTGTTTCAGCAACACGGTTTTGATAGTCAAATAACATCAGAAATTTCTTGGTCAATTACCTGCAATTCTGCGTTTTAGCGGAACTCTGTCCTCTGCATAATCTTTCTTGTATCCTTCTGCTGGACAGCTGTTTTCTGAAGAGGGATATAGTGAGGCATGCCATTTTTCAGGGTCCCAAACCCCATCACTATGAAGAAGACAGTCCCGTTAACACATACATTAGGTTCTCCATATAAGCTAATGTCCCACTAAGAGTATTCAAACAAATGACTGCTGTAAATTGACTCTTTGATCATCTAATATTTGAAAACAGCGGTCTGTTAAGTGCTACTAACAAAAGTATGACAGACAATACTAGTTGTCCAAGCTTAAATACAATGAAAAGCTTAATTTTTAGGTATACAAGAGGATATGCAACAGTAGAACAGTCATTTTCTTATGATCTTCATGCAAGATAATATGGTGCAACGTTCAGAAATATTCAAACTGAACTGGCAAACAAACACTAAATAAAAAGTTCACCTGTCATATTTCTCTGAAAGACACTCTGGCCTCTCATTGGAAATTGGGAGTTCTTTGATTTCCATAAGCTCTTCCTACAATAACAAACAATTATAAGCATTACAAAACTCTATAGAACACTTTACATCCAAAATATTTAAGGGTGCTTTCAGAGTTTGATGTCAAAGTTTGGTTCAATGGGATGTGAACGCAACGCAGTTTACAAAACTCTGGTATGCTTCACTGCTGATACAAACATATTCATACTAAATTGTGGAAGTGAACCGTTACTGATACCATACGGTTCGGTAAAACTGTGCATTCTCTCTCACTTTCCTGGCACGAAGGACTGATGCATGTACTGTATATCTCATTTCTACTTTTCTGTCTTAATCTCAACTCCTGACTTTCTAGAGAATTTGCAATACTTTAACAGCAGATAGATACACTGCCATTGAGTGCTGATGCTTTAAAACAAGACCAAAGTTTCAAAATTAAAGTATAAAAGTGAGACAAGCTTCATTATGCATTTTGCTGCCTTTTACTGCTTTGTTGTTTAAGGCAACCAATGCACAACAGCATTCTCACATTGGGCCTCATTCACGAAACATTCGTAAATATAGGAGTAAATTCTGAGTAATTTGCGCGTAAAACAGACCTTCCCGGAAAACTCTCCTCAGGATTCACAAACGCTTCGTACACATCAGATTTGACAGTTAAACATGTGTATGGTAATTAATTCCAGTCATTTGTAAATAGGGCACTCGTGCACGCTCATTCACAATTAGTATAATTACAGCTAAGTTCCGCAAATTGCGTGTCCAGGAACGCAGTGGAATATTCTGGTCTACTTTCTCAGGTTTGGCTCCAGTATATTGCATACATGCTAAAAAAAAAAGACTCATAGGCCATATGCCTAACAATAAATATTCAATAACGTGTCCACAAATGTTTTTAGCCAGCTGAAAAAATGTCAGGCACTCTTCTAAATACGTCCAGCTGGTGGTGCTTGAGAATGCTTTGGTGGCACAGCGTTTTTCCAGAGGCGCTTTGGTTGCTATGATTTGGAATATCCATGGCAGTAACGTATTACTAGAACCTCATTTTGAAGAATATTACTGAATATAAAATGCAGTAACCAGCAATATTAACTTCTCTATTGTTATTCAGTAGTTGAATTATTGATTATTTGGTTCTTCGAAGCTCTTCGAAACTGCATCCTGTCATAGCAACAGGTCTGTAAACTTAAACCTGCTCGGGTGCAGGCTTATTTCATGTAAACAGGATTAGATCGCATCTTTTTAAGCAGAACTAAAACTTAAAATCTGTCCGCTACCACATTACAAGTGTATCCTACTGAACCAAGGACAATAATTTCAAATAATAATCATTTAAAAATTAATTTAAAGATAATAATTTTGTGTAGTCTTTAATACTATAGACAGCCAGTTTTACTCACTGAAAGATTTATTTGTCATAAAATTACTACTTCATAATTGTATTCGAGTCTTACACACATGCTATACAGATAATGTAGAGTCGTGCATTAATAGCCCCTTTTAAACCAACCCATGAATGCACAATTATCTCAGATAACTCAATCCAGCCATACTAATCATCAACAACAGGTGCGTTCGAAGAACCGAATTAGCCAGATCCTGATTAGTGCGATGATATCATCTTGGATGTGACATTTCATCTCGGATGTAATAAGCGACGTACGAAGAACGGGCCCCTGGTAAGGAGCAGGTGTAAATTTCTTTCATACCAACTAATATTTTGAAAATACGAACACTTTCATGAATCCGAAAATTTACGTCAGAACAGCTTTACGAACAATTGACAAATTTGTTCTGCTCGTGTTTCATGAATGAGGCCCATTGCTTTAAATCCTGTCACGTGACTACAATTTTCTGTGTTGCTTGATTTTTATTTTTATTTTTTACATACAGGTATTTTGACTAAAGCTAAGTGTTTTCCTGCTATTTGAAAAGTTAATTTGTCACACGTAGTACATAAGCAGTTAAGTTCTCACGCCATTCTAAAAACAACTCGATTAAAACATTTCAATAAAGTAAAAAACATAAGGTTTTTAAAAAATGGATTTTAGTATTGGTAATAAATGTTAATAAGATTAAGACTTGTTGGCGCCGATGGCCTTGTGGGTAGTGCGCCGACATAGTGCAACTGTGCTCACGGTGACTTGAGTTCAATACCCATCTCAAGGTCCTATGCCGATCCGGCTCCCCTCTCTCCACCCAGTGCTTTCCTGTCAACTCTCTACTGTCCTGTCTCTATAATAAAGGCATAAAAATCCAATAAATAGAAACTTTAAGAAAAAAGATGATAACTTAATCAAATGAAATAGAAATAAAAAAAGCATTTTGTCACCTTCTGCGTCATTACCTAGCAACAAGGGTAACATTAAGCAGCTGCTGCTTTGATGACAAACATACCACAGTCAATCCAGCAGAAGCAATAAAACTCAGATTCAAACCAATCAATCAAACCAAGTCTGAAAGCACCCTTAAAATAGACATGAAATGAAAATTCACTATTTTTGAAATGCATGTTATAGAATTTTTTTATTTATACAAATCACTGGTGTATGCTTTTTTTGACCTTGTAATGTTTAATCAAAATGTCATAACGGGATCTTCTGCTGAAAACTACTTTCCGGTTATGCATTCAGGACTTCCAATCATCATCTCAAAATCTGTTTAACAACTGATGGATAGAACCTTAAATTTTCTATTTTTCTTAGTTGACTTTACATCACAATACAGATGAAAAGATCTCCTGCTACATCCATTTCATCATGACTTTAAAGCCTAGTTTCATAGGCTGTAAGCGTGGTCTTTTATTTGGTAGGACATTTAGAGCTCTAAAAGTTACAACATGTGTTCAAAGTACATCACACCATAATATCAAAAGATTAAGGCCAATTTGTTTCTCAAAAGAGGTTTCCTTTAAGGGATTGTTCTCACCTTGGTATATCTATAGGCAGAGGTCACAACTAAGTCCTTCACCGTTTCCACCATGTTTTCACCATTTTCATCCTTCTCCATAACTCAGGTGGGTGGTCAAACTGAAGTGAAGCCTCAATATCAGACACTCTGGGCACCTGTGAATGACGTTCTATAGCATTAGTTTAACCGCTGTGACAATGCAATGCACATTTATTTGGTTAGTCATAAAAAAAAAATAGCTATCCAATCCAAAATCAGTGAGCAATTGAACGTGATTGTACAAACAGGCTGCAGTCAGTTTAGCAAGGCGTATATAAATCCCGTAAAGTCTATGAGAACTTCAAATTAAATTGAACTTAGATCTATTTTTAATGAGGATTGAATGTTGTAGGGATTTAATATCAGGTAAATGTCCGGCTCCAGAGAAGCGGTTTTATTAGCAAATTACGAGACAGACAATAAGCAAACTACAGAATATTAATCAGCCTAATGAAGGAACATTGAAATAATATCTCTCGCATGAACAACGTGTCTGTTTTGGAAAAAAAACCTCTCTCAACATCCTGATGAACTCACCTGATATTAGAAACGGTGTCACAGCACCTTCTCTCTCCCCGCCTGGATACCGCAGTTAGCTTCTGGCTACCTGTCCAATACCAAACTACAAGAGATGCTGCAGTCAGTCCAGATTTAAGACCGCACACAGATGAAGCTTTCTGCCTAAAAATTTAATTTCTCTGTAGACAATCCTGACACGAGGCTCGGATATCCCTGGTCACTCCTGATTTATTCGCTAATTGTCAGAGAAGCATTTCATTAGCAAACTGGCTAAATTCAACAAGTCGACGCCGAGGATTTACTTCGGTTCTTATGGACAAACGGCTCTATTTGCACCGTTTCTGCTTATTAATTATACTTTTGGCTTGTTTCTCCTTTGGTTTTTTGATCGTGAGAGCCGAATTTGTTTGTTTATTTATAGGCTAGTGAGTCGGGTTAGCAGGCTAGGAAACTTATCCCCTCATAAAGCTGCACATAAAAAGCGCGTCAATACATTAATGCTCACATATATTAGGACCAATTCCAGCAGATAACTGGGTTCTACCAATAATTAAAGCTTGTAGTCCGACTGGAACAATCAATGTACCTCGGGGTACTTTCTCTGAGCTCTCTCTTTCGTCTCTGTTCAGTCGCAGAGCGGCGAATTTCTTCAGATCTCTGACTGGTTCTGAGAGAGGCCCCAATCAAGGATTATATAGTGTCTAATCACGCCTTCTTTAAAGTTTCAAGAAACAAACACTCACGTTTGATTGTAACTTCAAATTTAATTACACAGAATACCAAACTGCGTCGATAGAAGTGTGTGTTTTATTCAAGGGCGTTGACAAGAGTCGTTATAGAATTTTAGAGCAAGAATACATTTCAGGCAATCAACGTGGCCACCCATTGTAAATTGTAGTCACGTGACAGGATTTAAACAGCTTAGTTTTTACAGTCTATGGTTGAGTTGCTTGATGTTTTTTTTTTTTTACATCATTCTGACTGTAGTTAAAAGTGTTTACCTGCTATTTATTCGATTAAATTCTATTATGTTCACGATGGATTCTGTTTTAAGTTTATTGTCAACCACGTAGACCTCACTTTAATACAACAGTATTTTAATAATGTACAAATAAAAATGTAATTACAAATTATTATAAGATTAATAAGATTAAAACAGAATAAAATGAAACGGACTAATGTATGTGACCTTAACCTTGTCATGACTTTTGCGTGACATTTTAAAAATAAATGAAAAAACACAACTTAAACATCCATGCACCTCAATATTAATTTGACAAAATACTTTGTACAGTAAGGCATAACAGATCAGTTCTAAACGCTGCATCAATAATCACTCATTTCAAAATCTGAATTATTTAAAAATATCTGTGTTAATATTACTGTAACATAGCTGCATTATTATTAATTATAATATAAATGCATTATCAAAATGTTCAAAGTGCTTTTAGGAAGGTCTTTTATTATGACACGTGTTTACCGGAAGAAAATGTATTCAACAGAGGAGCGGCAGTTATGGTTTGTTGTTAGTTGTTGTTGTCAGTAGGATAAGTCTTAGTTGACAGCCTTTTAATGAGCTGCTAGAGCGTTAAAGCTTCAAGTTAAATCTACAAACCCCTAAAAACTACTTTGTTCACTTTATTTCAACCGGGTATAGTTCAGGCACCGGCCGCTAGACAATGCGCTGATTGACTGAAAGTCATGTATGCTCGAATAAAGCATTAAAAAGATGCAAACGACAAGACCAAAAGCTGGGAAACAGTTGTCTTGTGGTGTTGAAAAGAACAGGGCACGTAAAACACCTATATGGAAAAACACGTACCGGGTCGGATATACTTGGAACCGAGGTGGTAGACTTAAAGAGCTGCGGATAAGGTAGGAGATTGTTCATTTTAAATAACGCCATAATGGCATCCTCCATTCGTTTACTTGTTGTGAATGTCCTCAAAAGTGACTCTTGCTTTGGGTTTTTAGGCATCTTGCTCGGAAGTTCCTTCACTTATGGATTCGGAAGACATTTGGGCGAATAACAACATCACAAGCCAGGTCAAGTGTGGTAATGTGTTCACTTCATGCACAAAGAAGTACTGCAGTGCTACAGTAAGATATATGATGTTCTTTATTTATTTAATGAAGTTAGTATTTTCTCTTCAGATCTCATCATTGTAAGGTGGTCTTGAGGAAGACTTTATGGGCTTGGAAAGATGAGTGGTGGCATGCAAGAAAGGAATGGACCCTAAATATAAGGGCAGATTGCCATTATACGTAAGTTGAGTCTCTTATGCTCACCAATGCTGCATTTATTTGACCAAAAACACAGTAAAAACTGTAATATTGTGAAACATTATTACAATTTAAAATACATGTTTCTATTTTAATATATTTTAAAATGTAATTTATTCCTTTGATGGCAAAGCTGAATTTTCAGCAGCCATTTCTACAGCCATCAGTGTCCCGTGATCCTTCAGAAATCATTCTAATATGCTGATTTGTTGCTCAAGAAACATTTTTTATTCGTCTCAAACAGTTGTGCTGCTTAATATGCCGTGATAAAAAAAAATCAGGATTTTTTGATGAATAGAAAGTTCTAAAGAATGGCATTTATTTGAAATATAAAGCTTTTGTAATAATAATTCATTGCTGTCATTTTTGATCAATTTATTGCACCCTTACTGAATAGAAATATTAACAAATTTATATTAAAAAAAACCTCGCTTTTAACAATGTATTATTTCTGCCCATTTTAGGTATATGCTGTACAGCAAAACATTTCAAGCCTGGCAGGAGTATGTTGCTGTCCAGAGGGAAGAAAAGAAAAAACTGCAACTTGCAATCAGATTTGGTATATAGGCTGTTATTTTATTAATATTTTAGTTTATAGAGTTGAATGAGGATGTGAATAAAGTTTCAGAGTTTCATCTCACATTACTGGGGATGATTATGTTGTGGTATTATTAACTGAATATTTGTACTGCAGAGACGAAGCACAAGCTGCGGTGTGTGTGGAATGGCTGGGAACTGTACCTGGACATGTGTCGCATGAAACGCAGCATGCAGGAGGCAGCAGTGCAGCACCAGAGACTCGCTGTACTAAAGTAAGCACTGTTTTTCTGTGGTGTTAGAAAAATATTGCAGAGTCTCATAAGAGTAAAGCAGCCAGATACACAACTAACAGTGTTACAATCCTGGTGTAGGGGAACGGTGTAACATAAATAACAGGCTTGAATATGACAATATAATTTTATATTTGAGAGAAAAATCACAAATCAGTCAATATGTTGATATAATTTTACGTATATGAATAAATAAGTAACAGTATTAGACCGAAATATATGTACACTACTGTCCAAAAGTTTGGAGTCTGTAAGAATTTTAATTGTTTCTGTTGTGGTGCTTTTGTTTGATCAAAAATACAATAAAACAGTAATATAGTGAAATATTAATACAAAAAATTATATTATAAAAATAATAAAATAACTGTTTTCTATTTTAATATACAGTGGCGATTTTGAGAACAATCTATAAATTTTTTTCTGAAATATTGTTAATCTTCATAGCTCAAAATTTGAAGGATTATTAGCTGTTATTTTATGTTTGACAAAATAACCAAGGCATTTCAACAAAAACGTTTATTTGATGGAAAACGCAGTGATAGTGGGTTTCCTAGTCATAACTTTGTCACCAAGGATTTTTCAGAGAATTTCAGTTGGGTTTAGATCAGGACTCTGGGCCGGCCATTTTATTATTTCAGTGTTTCCATCTTCAAGGAACTGCTTTATCCTTTTTGCTGTGTGATGGGGACATTGTCTTGCATGAAAATTGCAGGCTGATTGGGAGATGCTTGCAGGGAAGGAACTGCATGTTGCTGAAGGAGGTTCTTATAAACATTTGCATTCACCTGCCATGTATCTGTATAAGAGTCCCAACTCCTGCTGCACAAAACATCCCCCAAAGCATGACACTTCCTCCTCCACCTTTCAATGACTTCTTTATGCACTCGGGGTTCAGTCTTTCCCCAGTTTGACGCCGAACATAATGTTTACCATTAGACCCAAATAAATTAAACTTACTCTCATCCAGAGTATGTGAGCGGAGTGGAGCGGCAACAATTTCCCCTTCGCGCTCCGAGCATTTAATAATCACTCAGCTCTAGCTCTGCTCCGGGTTCGCCATTTCCCGCTCCCGCTCCACTCCTCGCTCACTGATATCAGAAACACCGCTCCGCCTTCGCTCCATGACAAATTTTACGGCTAAAGTATTTCAGTATGTTTTGAAATATCTTAAAATAAACAGGCCTTCTACTGATTTTAGGATAACTTCAAATAGGACTATGCAGTGACCTTGAAAGTTAGGAAATTGTAGGTTGTTCTCTAATTTTGATCTCCACTGTATTTTAAAATGTAAATTATTTCTGTGATGCAAAGCTGATTTTTCAGCAGCCATTACTCCAGTCTTCAGTGTTACATGATCCTTCAGAAATCTTCTAATATGCCGATTTGGTGCTCAAGAAACACTTGTTAGTATTAATATCATTAGTATTCTTTTCAAGTTGTGCTGCTTAATAATTTTGCAGAAACTTTGATGAATAGAAAGTTCATATGTATATATTTAGAATAGAAGTCTTTTGTAACATTATAAATGTTTTCACTGTCACTTTTGATCGATTTTTATGCATTGTTGCTGAATAAAAGTATAAAAACGGTACATTTATATAATATAAACAGTAGTTTATTTAATATAAACAAATATAAAGATCCCTGGGTGTCACAGTGAAGGCCTATTTTTAGTGGCCTGTAAGTAAACTACTACTGTGAAACATTTATGTATGTGTTGGTCATTAAAGGTGGGTTTGGACTGTGTGGAATATGACGCTACAGCACAGGGATGTGAAGTATCATCAAGAAGATCTTGCTTTACAACACTGGGCTCACACTGTACAGAGCAGAGTGAGTATGAACATGTGTGAATGCAAGTGTACGATGAATTTGTGATCTCTAAAATTGCTGTTCTTCACAGGCATGGCTGCACTGGAGAGACAGGATGAAACATGCCTGTGTTCTGAAAGAGAAGGAGTCCAAATCTCACCGTCACTATTGTCTTCATCTGTTAAGACATGTACTACATGGATGGATAAGACACACAGAGAACAGACAGGCTAAGAACAAGAAAACAGGTGCCATTCATTTTATATTTATGAGATATACTACTGTTCAAATAAATTGGTCAAAAGTGACAGTGAAGACATTTCAAATAAATATTTGTTTCAAATAAATGCTGTTCTTTTGAACTTTCTATTCATCAAAGAATCCTGAAAAATAAATATATTATGGTTTGCACAAAAATATTAAGCAGCACAACTGTTTTCAACATTAATAATAATAAGATATGTTTATTAAATGCCAATCATAATTAAATTATTTTTGAAGGATCATGTGATACTGAAGACTGAAGTAATAGCAGCTGAAAATTCAGCTTTGCAATCACAGGAATAAATTTCATTTTAAAATGTATTAAAATAGAAAAACTTTATTTTTAAATATTTCATGATATTAGTTTTTACTGTATTTTGATCAAATGAATGCAGCCTTGATGAGCATACATTTTAGCGTTTAAAAATCTTAACGACCCCAAACTTTTAATATGCAAGACTTTTTAATTGCTATAACTTGAGATTCAGTGGCAAACTGATCAGTCACAATTATGCATTTATTTTATTTGTCTTCCTTGTTGCAGCTGTTGCTCAGGATGTATGGCGTGTTGCTGTGCTGGAGAAGTTTTGGTCTCAGTGGAACAATGTGCTGCAATCCAGGCGTGCTGAGAGAGACATGGGTCAGAGAGCAGACAAATTGGCCCAGCACGGCTCCCAGCAGCTGGCGTTCTCACACTGGAGACACTGTATCTTTGCTTACACAGTTAAACAGATAGTTCGCATATACTTCTAAACTGGAAGAAATTAAATGTTAGTGAAAGCATGATGGTACCTAGTGCAGTTGTTTTCCTGAGCTGTCTTGTAGATGTCAGTTTGTGCTCACAGAAGGCTAAGAGGGAAAAGACTGCCATGCATCACAGACAACTCTGTCTTCTGGTTAGTTGTGTACTTGTCCTTAGAAGTTTTAATGTTTTTAAAGTTTTATTATATAGCTTTCTGATTTTTGTTGTTTTTTTTTTTTTAATTATGATGTTGTATTTCTTCACAGCAGTTGGGTTTCAGAGGCCTTGCTCTAAACGTCACTCAAAGTAAAACTCATCATCTCAACAAGAATATTAGTGTCCAGCATCATCATCACATTGTATGAACAACACAAATGCACATCATAAACACAACTCATAACAGAGTTGTTCTTAAAATTAGAGGGATAGTTCACCCAAAAATGAAATTTCTGTGATCAGTTACTTACCCTCAAGTTGTTCTAAACTTGTATGACTGGCTTTCTTCTGTTGAATATAAAAGAAAATTCATAAAGGAATGTGGGTTATTAAAAAATATACTAGTCCCTATTGACTTCCGTTGTGTGGAAAAAATACTATGGAAGTCAGTGGGGTCCAGAACCTTTGGTTACCCACATTCTTCAAAATATATTTTTGTGTTTAGCAGAAGAAAGAAATTTATACAGGCTTTGGAACAACTTGAGGGCGAGTAAAAGATAACAGAATATTATTTTTTGGTAAACTGTCCCTTTAACATATTAGTGAAAATTAGATTTTTTTTTTTTTTTAATAAAAAAAGTTCATTATACTATAAAAACTAAATTTCAATGCTAAAAACTTCATCCTCATCCTCAAAAGAGCAATTATTGTCACCTAGTCTATCAGTAATTAATATGAATGTTATGTTTTTTTTATATTTCAGTCATTTTTTTATGAATTTTGTGTAAAAAGTGTAAATGCCAGAAATGGATTTTTGACATTTTTCAGTTGCTGGCAAGGTGTTGGAAAGTCTGGCACTTGCGCTTGGATCAGGCAGAGGACAGAAGCCTGCAGCCCCGAATGAGTGTTGCACAAGCCCACCTCAAGTTAGTCATATAAATGAGTTTAATATGTGCACTGCTGGCAAAACAGTCTGCTCATGCTTTTTCATTTGAAGCATGTCATAAAACTTTATATATTTTAGGTTGTTATTAAACATGAGTTGGTCTGTGAGACTTTTAAATGGTTGTTATTAATCAACAGATTTTCTGTGCTGAGATCTTGCTTTCATCGTTGGAGAAAACGTCTCACAGAGCACAGACAAATGCAGGTAGCCACCACACTCTCATTATCTTATAGGCCACTTGCAGTAGGTAGTGGACTGCACTTTTCCTAATTTTTGCCTTAAAAATGCTTCTAATATTTTATCAAACAATCTGTATATATGTGTGTTTACATAGGAGTTGGAAATACGTGCTGATGCCTGCTTTGCCCGACATATCTTCCCACAATGTGTAAATACTTGGATGGAGTTTGCAGCACAAAGCACAGAGAAGCGAGAGCAGAAAGAGAGAGCTGAACAACAGTACAGGCAAGTTTCTGTGGCTAAAATAGTGTGCATGTAGATATCCATGTCTGTGTTGTATTGTACTGTACTGAAAATGTACATGTATTTGTCCTCTATATAGGCAGCAGACTTGCAGTTGGGCATTTTACACCTGGTGGAGAAACTTGGAGGTACAGAGAGATCAGAGACTTGCTGAAAGAACGGTAAGCTGACATCCATGAATATACATTCACAAAAAATTGGGGACAGTGAGATATCTTTTTAAAGAAAATAATACTTTCATTCAGCTAGGATGCATTAAGTTTCCACAAAAATATTAAGCAGCACACTAATTTTCCACATTGATAATAAGAAGAAATGTACCAAATCCACATATTAGAAAGATTTCTGAAGGATTGTTTGACACTGAAGACTGAAGTAATGGCTGCTGAAAATTCAGCTTTGTCATCACAGGAATAAATTACATTGTGAAATATATATATATTTTTAAAAACATTTTTTTTTATTGTTATAATATTTCAGAATATTATTGTAATTTTTTCATAGGCAGTGTTGCATTCCGAGCACGTGTCTTGTGCCCGTGCCTGGTCTAAGATTTTTAAAAACATTTTTTTTTATTGTTATAATATTTCAGAATATTATTGTAATTTTTTCATAGGCGGTGTTGCATTCCGAGCACGTGTCTTGTGCCCGTGCCTGGTCTAAGTGGTACTGTGGTGCTGTTCAGCGTAGAGAGGAGAGATTCAAACAAGCAGCAGCCGACTCGCTTTACAAACACACTCTGCTACGCAAGGCCCTGAACCAGTGGAGAAACCTCGTCGCAAACATACAGACCAGGTGGTAATCAGATCATGTAAACTACAGGAAGAACATCTGAATAAGCCACAGAGCATTTTGATGAAGTTTGAGCTTTTTTGTGTTTTGTTGATCAGTCAGAGACATTTCGAGCAGGCAGAGGATCATTATGGACAGCGCTGTCTGAGAAGAGCCATGGCAGACTGGCATCAGGTACGAGTGGCATACGTAGCTGGCTCTATTCACTAAGAAAACACCTTATAATGTTTTTTAAATCATGTGATGCTGATGTTGTTGTTATTATTGGTTTGAAATATTGTGAATCTAAAATAAGTAAATATGAGCTTGTTTTATAGTATGTAGATTACAAAAGACAGAAGAGAGAGAAACTTGCACGAATGGAGAAACACTACAACAGCAGATTGCTCAGACATGCTCTAGAAGCTTGGAAGGTATGAATACATTTGTTTTGACACAGTATACAGTAGTCTATCTGAATATATTGCTATATTATAGTAGTGTATTTTCAATTGTATATAGCAAGCTTATAGCTGAGATGATGATTAACTCATTGTTTGTACATGCATGCGTATAGTCATACCATTTGCAGACTCAATTGATCAGCCGAAATGTGGAGTGCCGTTACCAGGAGCATCAGCAGCACCTTGTCAGGTATTATTATGACCTATTAATTAAAATTTTTTGTAGTGTATATTTTAAGATATGTGATCTATTCTGTCCTTGTTTATTTATTTTTTTCTACAGGAGAATGTTCTGTTCATGGGGGATGAACGTGTCACAGTTGATGGAAGAGAGAGAGAAGGAAAACAGAGCAAAATGTTTTTCTCAAAATCACCTTCTATCTCAGGTGCTTATATCAAAATAACTGTATAAGAAGTAAAAAATAACACCTTTTATTTATAAGTACAGTTTTATAATTTATAAACTAAATAATAAATATTTGAATTGTTTGATAGGTGTTTCTGGCATGGCGACAAAGAACCATATCTGCTCATCTTCACCATCACCAACAGGAGGAAGCCCTGAAACAAGCTCGAAGACACCTGGATATATGTACCTTGGTTATATACATATCACTGTTATTAGTCTGTGTAAAGATGAAATTATTCAATGTTGTTTTTGTGCTGTTAGTTCGTGTGCAGGTGGCTTTGAGAAGATGGAGAGAGCGAAGCACAGAGGTAAAAGATGAGAGACTGGCGAATGAGAAGGCCAGCAGACACTACAGCAGAACCCAGGCAAAAAGAACCCTCAACACATGGTCCAGTAATATTCAGCATCGCAAAACTTATCAGGTGCCTGTCCAAGCCTCCATATCTGTATACATTTCATAAAAGTCCATTCTTATTTATATATATATATATATATATAGAGAGATATATTATATATATATATATCTTTTGTATATTATATATTTGTGTATATATATATATATATATATATATATATATATATTTATTTATTTATTTATTTTTTTCACTTGGATGTGTTTTAGGTAATGAAGAAGAGAAGCATTGAGCTTCACAGGTTGAGGATTTGTCAGCACTTTTTTGTCTGCTGGAGAACACAGGTGAGTTTTGGTTTAGCAAAGTGTTCAGTCATATTTGAAGGTTATGAAATAATCCTGGATGCTGATTTGTCAATACAACATTCTAGCTGCGCTAAAATGACAGGAAACTCTTTGCCTCATCTTCTTGTTAACAAATGGCACTTAATGTAAATATTAAGCAAATTTTTTCACTAAAAGTCTCACAATATAGCACAGCCTGTTTTTTTATTAAATATAGCTGTAGTTGTGACATTAAAGCTTTATTATAGCGTCACTTACTATGCAGTAGTTGGAGATGCTTACATTGCCTCATTTCCTTTTTTTGAGCTGCAGCTACTTATGATTGATTGTTATTGTCTCTTTGAAGTTTTTATATAGTATTTTCTGTCTGAGGTTTACTGTTTTTCGACATACAGCTGCAGAGCAGAAGAATAGAAGCAGAGAAAACTGAGACTGCCCTTTGGCATTGGTCCCTCAACCTCCAGGCCAAGGTAATGCCAAGTCATGCACCACTTATTACTGATAATTCATGTTTCCTGCAACCGCATAATTTCATACAGTTTGGTCTGTATGTTTTCAGGTGTTTTGCGTGTGGCGGTTCTGGATTGCAGGGCGTCAGAGAAAACAGAAGCGTTTGACTGAGGCAGCTCAGTTTTACAGAGATGAACTGTTGAGAGAGGGTGTCACACACATCCTCACACACACAGCACACATGAGTGCTTTCTCAACTAATATTGCCCAGCACAGCTATGAACAGGTGCTGTTGTCATAGTTACTATATATTTGTGCATTTCAGTCTGTAGTCTGTAGAGCACAGATTTGTTTATGTGTTTGCATTAATATTAAGCAATCTGTATCACATACAGAGCTGTCGACACCTGCAGGAAATGGTAAGGCGCTGTGCCATACGATGGAAGCAGCGGGCACTGTGTAAGCCTGTCAAGGGTAAAATAGACAGCCACCCCAAGAAGAGTGTGTCTTTTTTTCTGCCGGAAGACCACACCCACATCACCACCCCCTGTCCAATCAGCAGCCAAGCAGCAGAGCAGAGGCAGAAACATTCCATCATCAGTCAGCTGTGAGTAAAGTCATTCTTATTGCAGATGTTAATTCTGATTTTATTTGTTTATGTTGGTTAAGTAGTTAGTTGTTAGTAGTTAAATCTACTACAAGCTTCTATAATTTATTGTGTAATTAGTTAATTGTAAAACACATATGAAAATATAGTGTATGATAAAACATCAAATTCTGTTTTAATTATTACAAATTTGATTGAGATTTTTAAAAAACGAGGGAAATTAATCTGATTGACCTTTCTTGAGGTAATTGAATCGTCCTGTTCTGTTATCAGGTGGTCAGTTCGAGCATCTAGATTGCAACCGAGGAGACCAGATGACCTGCTGCAGCTCCCAGTCAAACCTCTGCCACGTGACTTCAAGATCAGCAGGTATAGTATTCGCCAAACCTAAAGTCGCAATAATTTGTTTTATAAATATGTTCACATACTAATGAACATCTACCTTTCTCTATGGTGTTCCAGTAGTCAGAGGGTGTCTGTAAGGGAGACTTCTCTGTTACCCTCAGTCCATTTGACCCACAACCCACCGGAGTCACCTGGAATGGTGCGACAAACAAAGGTCCTCCCCTTCAAACCTGGCCCTCCTGGATATATCGCCAGTCATGGCCAGGACATACTGCTTCCTCCGTCTTCATTTACTGTCTCTTTAGCACATGGCAAGGTAAGCATCGATGCTGTTAGAGAACACTTGTTTGAATGCTTTTGTATAATGTTACTTTTTTCCCCCTAGCAGTTCCTATTTATTCGGTTACTTACTGGTGTTTTTGTTTTGTAGCTTCGTATTTTGGCTTAAATGTGCATTGCCAATTCTTTATTTGAATCAGCTAACCGTTCCTTAAAGACTGTTACATTGTATGAATTATGCACTTTTCTTTTTTACAGCAAAAAAGCTTAAAAGATCAGGAGCTTCCACTACATTCTATGCATTTCACTTCCAGCCCTCTCCTAACACAAGGTAAAAACAGGTAGTCTTTCATAATATGAAGTAGGGCTGGGCGATAAAACGATAATGATAATCATTGTGATATCATTTTTCTTGATAAAACGATAACAACAAGAGTTCGGTAAATGTTGGATATAATGCTTATACGGCAAAAGTGGAACGAAACCGTGTGACTCATTTAAACCGCGCTATACGGACCATTTATCCGCTCTGCTCAGAGTTCAAACTGCAGCACAGAGTGAGCTCATTAGAGCAGATGTGTTTACTCGCTGATAAGTGCTAAACAGCGCTGTGAGATCCAGAGTGAAGTGCTTGAATTCAGCAAAGAACACAAATGACTCTGTGATTTAAAGTAGTTTAAAAACAGATGAAACAGCGCTGACAATGATTGAAACAATGATTGAAATGTTTCATGATTTGAAACAATATCACTCATTAGAAAATGCAGAAACTAAGAAATACATTTTTCTATTAAGATATTTATTTTGTCAAGGAAAAATGACTGAAAGTGTAGAATTCAAAATCGTGAAGTGTTTGTCATGTTCTGACCACTAAGAGTAGTTTAAAACCACAGTTAACAGTCAGGTTTCAACTTTAACTTAAAGGGTTAGTTCACACAAAAATGAAAATTAGCCCATGAATTACTCCCCCTCAAGTCATCCTAGGTGTATATGACTTTCTTCTTTCAGACGAATCCAGTCGACGTTATATTAAAAATTGTCTTTGATCTTTCAAGCTGTTTAATGCCACGCAGTGGGTGTTGCATGCATCAGTCCAAAAGAAGTTAAATCTTCTCATTTAAATTCGTCCATCCATAAAAATAAAATAAAGTGTCTCACACGGCTCCGGGGGGTGAACAAAGGCCTCCTGTAGCAAATCGATGTGTTTTTGTAAGAAAAATATCCATATTCAAAAGGTAATAATCACTTTAATGTAGCTTGCGCTCACTGTTGTACACGGAAGCAGCTCCGAGGGAATGACGTATGAGGTCGGCTTTGCGCATACGCCGCTCAGAAGTGATGAATGCGGAAACGCAGCGGAGAGATCAAAACAAAACAATGGTCACTTATTAGAAGTACAAAACGAGGATTTGTAAAGAAGAATGTCTGAGGATTTCGATATAAGCCAAGAGGAGACTGGTTTTCCTTTGCTAAAGTAAGGAAACTTTGCTTCCTTTGCTCCTGTTAACAAAAGTTGGTTTTCGCGAGACTCACCGGCACATGCGCAGCGCTGAACACATACATCATCCGCCTGGAACTGCTTCCAGTGTACAACAGTGAGCGCAAGCTACATTAAAGTGATTATTACGTTTTGAATATGGATATTTTTCTTACAAAAACACATCGATTCACTACCGCCTTTGTTCACCCCCCGGAGCCGTGTGAGAGACTTTTTTTTTTATGGATGGGCGCTTTTTATTTAACTTCTTTTGGACTGATGCATGCAACCCCCACTGAGTGCTATTAAACAGCTTGAAAGATCAAAGACAATTTTTTATATAACTCCCACTGGATTTGTCTGAAAGAAGAAAGTCATATACACCTAGGATGACTTCAGGGTGAGTCATTTATGGCCAAATTTTCATTTTTGGGTGAACTAACACTTTAAGAGCAAAAATCTGCCTCTAAGCTTGAAAGAATTAAAGATTTGAAATTTATTGTGATAATTGTCGATATTGACTGATTTGAAAAATGTTATTGTGATAATTTTTTTGGCTATATTTCCCAGCCCTAATTTGAAGAGAGCTTCATTTCACTAGTCTGAGGTTCAGTAACATATTGAAAGACCATTTTATGCGTATTATTTGTCCCTGCCATAGGTGTGCATGAGACAATACCTGAACAGGAAGAGGAGAATGAGGAAGATGAGACTGTAGATGTGGAGAAAACTGAAAATCTCACAAAAGAACTACTAGATATTAGACTGGAAATGCACCAATTCCAGCAAGACAGAAAACAGCTACAGTAAGTAAATCTGGCTTTGAATAGGATGACTATACAGCATTTATAATTATTTATTATTAAATAAATTATTATAACTATTAATTAGTTCTATTATAATTCTGATTAATTATTAATTAATCCAATATATAAAATAAATTCAGTCTTCAATCCATATATAGTGGTTTATATATAGCATATAACAGACAGCTAAACAGAAAGCTAAAATGATCCTGCAGTAAAAGTCCCAAATCTACATTACAAATCCGTTTTCAGACTGGAGCTGTTTTGAAGAAGTGTGAATTGACTGTCCAGCAGTAGTTTGACTGAATCAACATATTAAAGTGGTTATTTATTCTAGCAAACACAAAGGAAACTAGGCCTTTGGTGTTAATAGCTGTTTCTGCTACGTTTGAGAGACTAATGAGGAGAAAATACTTGGATTCTATTCTGCACATGTTAGAGAGAAAGGAATGTTTTGCATTTCCATTTTGTGATCTAACAAAAGGGGTTTAACAAATATCTTCAGCTTCATATAAAAAAAAAAAACATTGCACCAAATGAGATGTCTTCACTAATATAGTGAAACCAGTTTGTGTGTGTGTGTAGGACATGGCGTAAGCTCCAAAAGGTCTTGAGTAACTGGCTCGAAACAACAGGCATTGAGGGAGAAACGGAGGAACGAGAAAGCATTTTAAAGGAGTTAACTGAGGTATCCATGTATCTTTCTCTTTCTCTCCTACATTCAGTCATACACGCATTCATGTCTTTAAACGTACAGTAAGAAATTAACAAAGAACAGTATGAGGAAACATTCTTGGTTCCTCAAGCTGCACTATCACACAGAGAACACTGGTGGTTTACATTTAACGCACATATTTTTAGAGAATTGACATAAACATAAATCTAAGATGCTCAAAGCCAGCTGTGTGTAGTGTCACTATATAAAGCTTAGAGATTGCATAAAACCTAGCTTTTGCTTATGATATGCCATATTGGAAATATTATAATATGAATTGTAATAGACATTCTTTAAATCTAATGTTATTTTAGTCATTTAAGTAGCTTAAATTTAGAATAAAATGTTTATACTTGTCATTACACCCGTAGAGGTATAATGGATTTTGTGTGGTGTTTATGGATATAAGACCATTGGTTGTAAAAAAAAATTTATAAAAAAAATTTTTTTTTACTCATGTGAGACAGTAGCTGTTTGTTAATCTCTGGTTTTATTCATTTATTTAATTTTCAGAATAATTTTAATAATGATTTCATGTGATATTTCTTTGCAGCTTGAGAGTCGCATTTCTTCTCTATCTTTGAGATTAAGCAAACAGAAACCCACCATGATTCGCTATGCTGCCAGAGTTAACACCATCCAGAGCCAACTACTACCCTCCAATGTTAATACAAAAACACCCACTAAGTATGGAATATAAGTCCAAAAATAAGTCTATATTATATGATGCCAACTTTATGCCAGAAAACGTTTCAGATGACATTGTATTTATTCAAAGACACTGTTGTAAATATGTATTTCTTTTTAAATAAAGCATTAAATCCTATATTTTGATGTTTTAAAATTGCTTATTTATCTTGACATCCTAACAAACTGGGTAGCCTACCTGAGTAAAATTTAGTTGGCTGTGACGTTGGAATGTTGGATCTTAAACTTGGAATCATAATTTGGACGATCACATGGACTGCGTTGCTGATTCAGTGGAGTAAGTCCAGTAGCATTTAATACTAACACAATTCCGAACAAAAGGCGCTTTCTGGAAATGCCATACAACGCCAAGCAAGGAAGGATGCCTGGACGAGAATGTTCCACGTGACATAAGAGTTCCAGTGTAATGTTTTCCATATGCGCGCATTTATTATAAGAACTATTCGCTTTGAAAACACCCGCTTGCCCAGTACAGGGTTTTTTTCTTTCAGACTGACGCAAACCTAGACAGTGAGATCTTCAGTAGGCGACATGCCTGTTTCACTGAAACGTCTCCGCAGGACTCGATGCAGACTGTGATTCATTTCCCCAGAGCAGAATCTGTTACTATGATGAAGCGAGTGAGCGTAATTGTTATCTTACTGCTGTGCTCCATCACCAGCTGGGGTAAGTGCGCATTTGCTAAAACTAACAAAAGCTGCAAATGATTAACGCTTGCCTTTTCCAGTTGTATTCTTTACATGCATTTCATCATTATTAGCATTTTAAATGATCAGTAATGTGTTTATAGTTTAGTTTTTAACGCATTTTAGAGTTATTAGGGGATAAACATAAACGTTTGGTGAAGAGAAAGTTGCTGGACCTCTGCCAGAATTTTTCATTAGCAATGTTGCACCCATAAATATATTATTTATTTATTTTAAATTTTATTTTATTTTTTACAAGACAATATTAGTAGGGACCGTATTATAAAACTGGCCTACATATAAAATCGTTTAGAAAATTATCAGTGTGCAAATAATTGTAAAAGAGAGGTCTATGCATTTTTTCTATACGTGCCTTAACTTACAGAACGTTAAACATTTTTGCGATATTTATGACATATAAAACAGTATACCTAAGTAATGACAACTATGTATATTTTGTTGACCGTGGGATTTTTATGGGTTAGAAGAGTTGTTTCATATTTCCAAATAAATAATTTTTGGTCCACAAATACATACAAAGAGATGTGTTTGTGACAAACCACAATTGTAAATATTTTCATTTGAAAGACTCCTCACGAAAATAAATAAATAAACATTTATTTGTGAAACCCATTTTATTTGTGACCTATTATCACTGTTCTGTATGCCTGCATATCTGCATTTAGGGAAGAAGATGCGCTGGTGTACAGTCTCGGAGCCGGAGCAGAGGAAGTGTGCTGAGCTGGCCAAAGCTCTGGTCGCTGTCCTTCCACTTGCAGCTGTCACAGCATTTGGCCGTCTCTCATGTGTGAAAGCTTATGGCACTGCTGACTGCATTAATAAGATACGGGTGGGTTACATATGATATTGCACAAGCTGAAATCTGTTTCAAATCAACCCCTGGGACATAAAAGTAAATGCTTTATGTTCTGTTATCCTCTCTTGTCAGGATAATAAAGCTGACCTTGTGACTTTGGATGCTGGAGAGGTATACTCTGCAGTAAAACAGTTCGGACTCACAGTAGTTGCAAAGGAGATCTACAGAGATGGTATCATACAAACACCTAATGTAGTTTCAGTTCTTGCTCCATTTATGCTGTCTTGTAGGTCATATGCCTCAGACTTTGCAAGCAGTAACATGTAAATATGTTCCTTTTTCACTTTGTCTCCCCCCTCATTTCATAGGTGGATGTATTCTTGCAGTTGCTGTGGTGAGGAACAGCAGTACTTTAGATATGCGCTCTTTGCGGGGCAGTAGGAGTTGTCATAGTGGAGCTCGCTGGACTGCAGGTTGGAGTCTCCCTTTGGGACATCTCCTTTCTCGAAACCTCCTGCCCTGGGCAGAGGATGAGCCCCTCAGTCAGGGTAAGACGACCAATCACAAGTTATATATAACCAGTGGTAGTGTTACCTAAAGCTCAAACTATTAAACATGGAAAATGCTTTTTTTTTTTTTTTATTGTCTTGACAACTAACTGAAATAAAATAATTTTAAGTTGAAGTACTAAAATTACTAAAACCAAAATAAAAAAGAAATTAAAAATGTTAATATAAAAAAGCAATAGCTTTTAGAAAATTTACTCCCCCTCAGGCCATTCAAGATGTACTGTGGAGATCAAAATTAGAGAATTTGAATGATTATTAGCTGTAGGTATACCACTGTTATACTAACATGTTTGACAAAATAACCAAGGCATTTCAACAAAAATGTTTATTTTATGCAAAAGACAGTGATCAGAATTAGAGAACAGTACCCACTGTAGCACGAAAGAAGATTATAACTAAAAGTTTGGAGGGTTACAGCTGTCAGAAATTAGTAGGAATTGTAGAGGCCCTTGCTTTGAATGACTTCAGCACATCTGCGGCCGCAGGATCCAGTTCTCCGCTCTCCACACAACATGCTCCTCAGCAAAGTTTAGTCTTGCTTTTGATTCTCTCTGCTGATGACAGGCTTGGTCACTGCTGAGTGTGTTTTCAGTCTGTCTGTCTTTTAAACATGCCGAGACTGATCCATGCCCTTTTCAGCGAGCAATTCCAGCTGCAGTGTTGAACCGATTCCCCATTGAGAGTCTCCGCATTATCCTGTCTTCTCGTGCATTTGTCTTACGTGGACGACCAGCCTTTTTGGGGGACTTGAATGAATTTGTGTTTTTGTAAAACTGCAATATTCTAGAAATCACAGATTTGGAACGACCAACTTCTCTTGCAATGGCTGAAAGGGTCATCCCTTTGGCCTTCATCTAGACCGCCTCCTGTTGCAAGGGTTCAGTCACCAGAGCGGCCCACCATCTTGAAATCTCAGCGAAAATTAGAGGAATGCTGCTAGTTAAATAGGGTTTGTCATATAATGAAGGAAATTAGCACCAGGTGCCAGATTAACACCAATAATTTGGAGGTATCTGTAAGTGTTCATTTAATTTTGATCAGAGTTCTTTTTCAAATATTTCATTTAAGTTTTTTATACTGTGCTTCAGAATACAATTAATTTAGCTGGTGTGAACTTGGTCCACTCTTCTTCCAGTCTTTTGCATAGTACAGTAACTGTAGTAGGTTTCCTAGTCATAACTTTGTCACCAAGGATTTTTCAGTTGGGTTTAGATCAGGACTCTGGGCGGCCATTTCATTATTTCAGTGTTTTCATCTTCAAGGAACTGCTTTATCCTTTTTGCTGTGTGATGGGGACATTGTCTTGCTCACAAATTGCAGGCTGATTGGGAGATGCTTGCAGGGAAGGAACTGCATGTTGCTGAAGGAGGTTCTGATAAACATTTGCATTCACCTGCCATGTATCTGTATAAGAGTCCCAACTCCTGCTGCACAAAACATCCCCCAAAGCATGACACTTCCTCCTCCACCTTTCAATGACTTCTTTATGCCCTCGGGGTTCAGTGTTTTTGTAAAACTGCAATATTCTAGAAATCACAGATTTGGAACGACCAACTTCTCTTGCAATGGCTGAAAGGGTCATCCCTTTGGCCTTCATCTAGACCGCCTCCTGTTGCAAGGGTTCAGTCACCAGAGCGGCCCACCATCTTGAAATCTCAGCGAAAATTAGAGGAATGCTGCTAGTTAAATAGGGTTTGTCATATAATGAAGGAAATTAGCACCAGGTGCCAGATTAACACCAATAATTTGGAGGTATCTGTAAGTGTTCATTTAATTTTGATCAGAGTTCTTTTTCAAATATTTCATTTAAGTTTTTTATACTGTGCTTCAGAATACAATTAATTTATGAAATACGATTAAAAACTGCCATTCTACTCCTGTTAGGATCATTTCAAATAGGACTAAGCAGTGACCTTGAAATTTAGGAAATTGTAGGTTGTTCTCTAATTTTGATCTCCACTGTATAGGAGTTTGGTTCTTCATCGATTTGGAGAAATTTAGCATTGCGTCACTTGCTCACCAATGGATCCTCTGCAGTGAATAGATGCTGTCAGAATGAGAGTCACAATAATAATCCACATGACTCTAGTCCATCATTTAATGTCTTGTGAACCAAAAGGGGGATGGACTTTTTCCACTGGAAGAAGTATTATTATGGACTCATATTTTGGCCACAAGAGATGATTTAAAGTTAAAACATGTTAATGATGGATTTGTTTCTCACAAACACGCTGCTTTTTGCTTCACAAGATGTTAATTGGTGGACTGGAGTGTTGTGTGTATTACTTATGGATTTTTATGATGGTAAAATTTACTATCTAGAGTAAATTTTCAGCAAATTTTCAGCATTTTTGTCAACTATTCCTTTTAACTAAAATTTTATTGCTTTGAATGACTTCAGCACATCTGCGGCCGCAGGACATCGCTAGTTTCTCAGACTGCGCTGGTGTGAACTTGGTCCACTCTTCTTCCAGTCTTTTGCATAGTACAGTAACTGTAGTAGGTTTCCTAGTCATAACTTTGTCACCAAGGATTTTTCAGTTGGGTTTAGATCAGGACTCTGGGTGGCCATTTCATTATTTCAGTGTTTTCATCTTCATGGAACTGCTTTATCCTTTTTGCTGTGTAATGGGGACATTGTCTTGCTCACAAATTGCAGGCTGATTGGGAGATGCTTGCAGGGAAGGAACTGCATGTTGCTGAAGGAGGTTCTGATAAACATTTGCATTCACTTGCCATGTATCTGTATAAGAGTCCCAACTCCTGCTGCACAAAACATCCCCCAAAGCATGACACTTCCTCCTCCACCTTTCAATGAGTTGCTCTGTGCTTCAGAATACAATTAATTTATGAAATATGATTAAAAACTGCCATTCTACTCCTGTTAGGATCATTTCAAATAGGACTAAGCAGTGACCTTGAAATTTAGGAAATTGTAGGTTGTTCTCTAATTTTGATCTCCACTGTATAGGAGTTTGGTTCTTCATCGATTTGGAGAAATTTAGCATTGCGTCACTTGCTCACCAATGGATCCTCTGCAGTGAATAGATGCTGTCAGAATGAGAGTCACAATAATAATCCACATGTTCCACTGGAAGAAGTATTATAATGGACTCATATTTTGGCCACAAGAGATGATTTAAAGTTAAAACATGTTAATGATGGATTTGTTTCTCACAAACACGCTGCTTTTTGCTTCACAAGATGTTAATTGGTGGACTGGAGTGTTGTGTGTATTACTTATGGATTTTTATGATGGTAAAATTTACTATCTAGAGTAAATTTTCAGCAAATTTTCAGCATTTTTGTCAACTATTCCTTTTAACTAAAATTTTAAATATAAAAACATAAAAGCTATTTCAAAATATTAATAAGTACTGTATTAGTATATAAATAATATTAAAACAACACTCTATACAACAGTCTCTAAAGGATTAGTCCAGAAAATGTTGATGGAATGAAATCAGTTAGAAGCAATTTCCCAGATTTTTGTTGTTGTTGTTTATGTATTTCCAGTCGCTTGGTAATCCGGTTCATAGCATCGAAAGTATTCCGTCATGTTCTCCCAAAGCAAACAAAGTTTTCAAAAATATCTATGACTATTCCTACTGCTCATATTTTGACTATTTTGTCAGCGGTTAGTGTTTTCTTCAATGCCAGCTGTGTGCCTGGAGCAACTACAATGGCAACCAGCCTTTGTTCCTTGTGCCAGGGTCAAAGGTCATACATTCGTCAGAAAAATTTCCATTGTGAGACGTCTCACAGTGAACCATTCTACCACAACCAAGGAGCACTCAGGTTAAAATATTCTTATTTACACCTGTATCAGTGAGTCACTGCCAAGTTACCAGGAGGGTCTTACAGTATCCATTCTTTTTCTTGTAGATGTTTACAGTCACAGGCAGGCGATGTAGCCTTTGTGGATCACACAGCTCTGGACAGCATTGATGGTTAACCCAATAATGCACTCTTCCACAAACATTTATGCTTTTACAATGTGGATGAACTAATGATTAAATCCTATTTGTGATGAACTGCTTTTTCCTCTCTTTCAAATTTCAGTTTTTTTTATCCTGGCTTATAGTTTTTTTTTTTCCTAAACAGAAAGTGAGAAAGATGAGTTCAGACTGTTATGTATAGATGGAACTCATGCTCCCCTCAGCAGTTTTAGAAATTGTAACCTTGGACGAGGCCCTGGAGAGGGTGTGGTCACACGAATGAACACCCGTAAAATTGCTCGGAAGTTCTTGGTCACTGCCCAGGTATGTTTTGTGTTGGAACCCAAAACTGGTGCATAAGAGTGTCTGATCTGACAGACCAGTGCTGTAAAATGTTAATACCAAAATCTCTTTTTGTTTATTTTCTGAACAAAGAGCAAATGAAAAAAGATACAAAGTGTTGTCTATGTAGGGCACATTACGGTCAAATTAAAGCATAAGTACTACTAACATATTGTTTATTACTTACAATCTCTAACCTGACACAAACCCAGGTCTTACAGTACAAGGGGAAAAAATGAAATTTCTGTCATAAATTAGTCACCCTCATGTTGTTCCAAAGCTGTATAAAATTGTTCTTCGGTGGCCATTTCATTATTTCAGTGTTTTCATCTTCATGGAACTGCTTTATCCTTTTTGCTGTGTAATGGGGACATTGTCTTGCTCACAAATTGCAGGCTGATTGGGAGATGCTTGCAGGGAAGGAACTGCATGTTGCTGAAGGAGGTTCTGATAAACATTTGCATTCACTTGCCATGTATCTGTATAAGAGTCCCAACTCCTGCTGCACAAAACATCCCCCAAAGCATGACACTTCCTCCTCCACCTTTCAATGAGTTGCTCTGTGCTTCAGAATACAATTAATTTATGAAATATGATTAAAAACTGCCATTCTACTCCTGTTAGGATCATTTCAAATAGGACTAAGCAGTGACCTTGAAATTTAGGAAATTGTAGGTTGTTCTCTAATTTTGATCTCCACTGTATAGGAGTTTGGTTCTTCATCGATTTGGAGAAATTTAGCATTGCGTCACTTGCTCACCAATGGATCCTCTGCAGTGAATAGATGCTGTCAGAATGAGAGTCACAATAATAATCCACATGACTCTAGTCCATCATTTAATGTCTTGTGAACCAAAAGGGGGATGGACTTTTTCCACTGGAAGAAGTATTATTATGGACTCATATTTTGGCCACAAGAGATGATTTAAAGTTAAAACATGTTAATGATGGATTTGTTTCTCACAAACACGCTGCTTTTTGCTTCACAAGATGTTAATTGGTGGACTGGAGTGTTGTGTGTATTACTTATGGATTTTTATGATGGTAAAATTTACTATCTAGAGTAAATTTTCAGCAAATTTTCAGCATTTTTGTCAACTATTCCTTTTAACTAAAATTTTAAATATAAAAACATAAAAGCTATTTCAAAATATTAATAAGTACTGTATTAGTATATAAATAATATTAAAACAACACTCTATACAACAGTCTCTAAAGGATTAGTCCAGAAAATGTTGATGGAATGAAATCAGTTAGAAGCAATTTCCCAGATTTTTGTTGTTGTTGTTTATGTATTTCCAGTCGCTTGGTAATCCGGTTCATAGCATCGAAAGTATTCCGTCATGTTCTCCCAAAGCAAACAAAGTTTTCAAAAATATCTATGACTATTCCTACTGCTCATATTTTGACTATTTTGTCAGCGGTTAGTGTTTTCTTCAATGCCAGCTGTGTGCCTGGAGCAACTACAATGGCAACCAGCCTTTGTTCCTTGTGCCAGGGTCAAAGGTCATACATTCGTCAGAAAAATTTCCATTGTGAGACGTCTCACAGTGAACCATTCTACCACAACCAAGGAGCACTCAGGTTAAAATATTCTTATTTACACCTGTATCAGTGAGTCACTGCCAAGTTACCAGGAGGGTCTTACAGTATCCATTCTTTTTCTTGTAGATGTTTACAGTCACAGGCAGGCGATGTAGCCTTTGTGGATCACACAGCTCTGGACAGCATTGATGGTTAACCCAATAATGCACTCTTCCACAAACATTTATGCTTTTACAATGTGGATGAACTAATGATTAAATCCTATTTGTGATGAACTGCTTTTTCCTCTCTTTCAAATTTCAGTTTTTTTTATCCTGGCTTATAGTTTTTTTTTTTCCTAAACAGAAAGTGAGAAAGATGAGTTCAGACTGTTATGTATAGATGGAACTCATGCTCCCCTCAGCAGTTTTAGAAATTGTAACCTTGGACGAGGCCCTGGAGAGGGTGTGGTCACACGAATGAACACCCGTAAAATTGCTCGGAAGTTCTTGGTCACTGCCCAGGTATGTTTTGTGTTGGAACCCAAAACTGGTGCATAAGAGTGTCTGATCTGACAGACCAGTGCTGTAAAATGTTAATACCAAAATCTCTTTTTGTTTATTTTCTGAACAAAGAGCAAATGAAAAAAGATACAAAGTGTTGTCTATGTAGGGCACATTACGGTCAAATTAAAGCATAAGTACTACTAACATATTGTTTATTACTTACAATCTCTAACCTGACACAAACCCAGGTCTTACAGTACAAGGGGAAAAAATGAAATTTCTGTCATAAATTAGTCACCCTCATGTTGTTCCAAAGCTGTATAAAATTGTTCTTCTGTGGAACACAAAAGAAGATATTTTGATAATGTCTGTGTTTTGTTGTCCACACAAGTCAATGGTCACCAAAACTGTTTGGTTACCAACAATCTTGAAAATGTTGTATTTCCGCAGAAGAAGGCAAATCATGCAGTTTTGAAATGACTTGAGGGTAAATAAATGATAACAGAATTTACATTTTTGGGTGAACTATCCGTTTAACGAACAGAATGATGGTCCTCTCAGGCTCAAGTTGACCTCAGGTTCTTGCAGATGTTCCTTAATAATGTTATTGGTATCTTGGCAGAAAGTACTGATAGGTTTTCAGATTTCAATTTATTTTTTTTTTGGTGTTTTCTTTTGAAGATTTTATTTGGTTGGAGGGGAAGGGAGCGTCAGCGCTTCCAGCTGTTTGAATCCGCATCCTACGGTGGGAGTGACCTTCTTTTCAAAGATGTGACTGAGAAATTATCAGTTCTGATGGAAGACATGGATATGAGCCAGGTTCTGGGACTGGACTATGTGGCCTTGCTCAAGGGCCTTGGACATGAAGGTGAAAGATTGCTTTCCCTCTGTACCTATTACCGTAATCTTGGGAATGAAAAACTTAGACTTTAATGTGTGTGTGTGTGTGTGTGTGTGTGTGTGTGTGTGTGTGTGTGTGTGTGTGTGTGTGTGTGGTTAGGCAGCTCACTGGAGGACAGTGTGGTGAGGTGGTGCTGTATAAGTCATGCTGAACAGAAGAAATGTGAGCAGTGGGCTCTTAGCATAAAATCAGATCCTCTGGTGTGTGTGAAAGCCTCATCTATGAGTGACTGCATTGAGAAGATCAAGGTCCAGTAAGACATATTTTCAGCACTTGTGATTTATGTTTAAACAAACATCTACAACATACATATTTTATTTTTTTATTTTATATTTTATAAACAAATGTAGAAAACTGTTTCATTACAAAAAATATTTATGGCCTAATCATTTTCTCATTTGCAGTAGTGATTGTGATTTTCAGTATAATTTTAGTATTATTTATATGCTATTATAGTATTTATTAATATATTGAATGACCTTTTTTATTATTTATTTTTATATTCTTAAATTTTTTTATTTTGCATTAATTTAATTAATTTTAGGAATTTCATGTGCTGTTG